>NC_056743.1:1252541195-1252543695 GCF_019279795.1 Protopterus annectens
GCTGTTTTTTACAGCATGTGTGTTATCTAACTCAAGGATCACTTGCATAAAATTAGACCTGTTAGTAACAGCCTGCATTTAATTGCTGGAACCTGTGTTCTGAGAGACTGCTTTCCAATCTATCTGCAAATATACAAAGCTGAGTATATATTTTTTAGTTTTAGAGTTTTTTAATTGTTGCTTGGATCTCTGTTGAAACTGTTGTCTCCCTTTTCTGCGAGACTGGTTTCCAATCTATCTGCAAATATACAGAGCTGATTATATTTTTTGGTTTTAGAGTTTCTACTTTTAGTTGTTGCTTAGATCTCTGTTGAAAGTGTCCCACTCCTGTTTTCTGCTGTGTCTTCAATTGGCATAACTGTTTTTTAATGCTTATGTGTTATCTAACTCAAGGATCACTTGCATAAAATTAGACATGTTAGTAACAGCCTGCATTTAATTGCTGGAACCTGTGTTCTGAGATACTGCTTTCCAATCTATCTGCAAATATACAGAGATGAGTATATTTTTTGGGGTTTTAGAGTTTGTTAATTGTTGCTTAGGTCGCTGTTGAAACTGTTGTCTCCCTGTTCTGAAAGACTGCTTTCCAATCTATCTGCAAATATACAGAGCGGAGTATATTTTTTTGGTTTTAGAGTTTGTTAATTGTTGCTTAGATCTCTGTTGAAACTGTTGTCTCCCTGTTCTGAAAGACTGCTTTCCAATCTCTCTGCAAATATACAGAGCTGAGTATATTTTTTTGGTTTTAGAGTTTGTACTGTTGGTTGTTGCTTAGATCTCTGTTGAAACTCCCCCCCCCCTATTTTATACTGTGTCTTCAGTTGGTATAACTGTTTTTTACAGCTTGTGTGTTATTTAACTCAAGGATCACTTGCATAAAATTAGACCTGTTAGTAACAGCCTGCATTTAATTGCTGGAACCTGTGTTCTGAGAGACTGCTTTCCAATCTATCTGCACATATAGAGAGCTGAGTATATTTTTTTGGTTTTAGAGTTTAATTGTTGCTGAGATCTCTGTTGAAACTGTTATCTCACTGTTCTGAGAAACTACTTTCCAATCTATCTGCAAATATACAGAGCTGAGTATATATTTTTTTGGTATTAGAGTTTATACTGTTAGTTGTTGCTTAAATCTCTGTTTTGTTCCACCCACCCTCCCTATTTTTGGCTTGTATTTTAAATTTGATGGCTTTTGCAGTTGCCCGCCCCACTGTAGATTTGATCTGGGACACTCTCCTAGTTCCATCTCTTTACCACATTCTACCTAATAAACTCTTTCTGCACCTGCTTTTAGTTCTTTTTAATTTAATTGCATTTTTTTAAACTGTGTTTGGTCTAATATTGCTAGATACTCAAGTGTGCTAGCTTGCACTGCATGTGAATTATTTTTACTACTGTTTTTGCTACATTTCTGTATAAACAAAAAAAAAACTGTAAGCCTGTTTCCTACCTTTCCTGTAACTAGTGTTCCAGATACAGACTTGCTGTATCCAGGACTGTATGTAAGCTTCTGATCCCTCCAAGCCTTTCTGTGTTGGAGGGAAGCCTTCTAGCTTATCAGTGGGAGTGGTAAGCACTAGGTAACCTGTGTACCACATAAGGAGTGGTTCTGGCCCAGAAATTGTAGTTATTGGCTGTTTGGGCAATCTCTTCCATCTCTCTCAACTTTCTGATTTGAAAGCCTGTATTTGCACTTGTTTCTGTCCTGTAACTCGTCTAGTGCAGATACAGGTTCTTAGTTTTAGCACTTAAATTTGCTTATTCGTGTTCAGCACTTGTTCAGAACTTGTAAGCACTAAATAAGCTACTAATTACTATAGCACTCAGCCTTCCTCATTACATAGAGGAAAACAGTTTTTGTACTTACTTTTCTCACTTGCTTAGAGAAAAACAGCTCTTGTACTCACTTTCCTCACTTATCTAGAGGAAAATAGTTTTTTATTCAGGCATGTCCAGTTGTCAGCTCCCAGTGTTCTCTCCTGTCTATCTGATTAATCTGGGCATGTTTAGGTAATGTAGAAATTGCCTCATGTACACAGACAACCCTCTCCTCCTTCCACCCAACACTACAACCTGTGAGAGATGTACTTATCTAGCCAAACTGGAGGTAAAGCTCTCTTTAACCAAGACTGAACTTGACAGTCATGAGGAGAAGGTAAACATTTGCACCACACCACACTCATCACATAGTCTGACTAAGTCTACACCACCAAAATCTACACATAGTAACACAAAAACATTTGCGGAGGCTCTCAGTAATAATCTGTCTAAGCAACAGAGACCTCCAAAGCAGAAACGCAAGCAACCTCCATCTCCCAACACAACCCAAATGACACATAGCCCACAGACTCAGTGTGCCACTCAACCACAGCCAACAAGGCAAAACAACATAGCCATCACACTAGTCATAGGTGACTCTATAGTCAGGCACACTGAAGTCCCACTCACCAGGCTAAACAAGGAGAAGGTTACTGTCAGCTGCCTGTCGGGTGTCAGGATC
>NC_056743.1:1252551195-1252604515 GCF_019279795.1 Protopterus annectens
TATAAATAGGGGGGAGAGTGGGGGGGCAAAGCCCCCCCTGCTTATAGGTAGGTTGTGTGTTTGTGTGTGTTGTTATGTTTGTTTAGTTAGGCAGGTGAATGTGTGTGTGATTATGTCTTGGTTTGTGTGTGTGTGTGAATGGTCACGATTGTAGTGTGTGTGTGTGTGTGTGTGTGTGTGTGTGTGTCTGTGTGTATACATATATTTACACAGATATACATATATAAGAAAGTTACTGTTTGTCGTTTTTGCATTTAAGTTACCTGTAACACATTGCATTTAAGTTACCTGGCACTTGCTCACTAAAGCAATTATATGTCAGCTCTAAAAAATTAAAAGCACTGCACCCTCACAAACTCCCCTTGAGTACCTTGTTCCCCATTGGCCCTTTTTTTCAATTATAAAGGAATTCCCAATACTATTCTAGTATGTCCAAAGGTCAGTTGTCAATCTCCTCTCCGGTCCAGCTCTTGAATCTGGGAATCTTGAGGCAATGTTACAACTGCCTCATGTACACAGACAACCCTCTCCTCCTCCCAACAAATTCCAACACATGTGAGAGATGCAACCATATAGCCAAACTGGAGGCTAAGCTCTCTCAACTCAGTACTGGCGTAACCAGTCAGGAGGAGAAGGAAACCACACTCACTACAATTCCAGTCTCACATAGACCTACCACGACAACAAACCAAACACATAAACACACAAAAACATACTCGGAGGCTCTAAATAAAAATCTGCCTAAGCAGCAGAGACCTCCAAAGCAGACACCCAAGCAACCGCTATCCCAAAACAAAACACGTTCAACACATATCTCAGAAAGCCAGTGTGCCGAACAGTCACAGCCCTTAAGGCTAAACAACACACCTGATACACTTGTAATAGGGGACTCTATCGTCAGGCACACTGACGTCCCGCTCACCAGGCTGAACAAGGAGAAGGTCATGGTGAGCTGCCTGTCGGGCACTAGGATCCGCCACATAACACAAGCACTCAGGTCACCCCAAGGCAAGTACAAATATGACTCAGTCATTGTCCATGCTGGTGTGAATGACCTGAGACGTACGTCCCTGGGCTACATGAAAAGAGACATAGAGGAGCTCTCTGAGCATGTAGCCCAGGCTGGTATGACCCTGACCTTGAGTAGCATCTTACCCTCACCAAGAATGATGCCACAATATGAAGACAAGATGATCAATTTCAACAATTGGCTTAAGTGTTGGTGTTATTCAAAGGGGATCCAATGCCTGTCAGCCTGGGATGACATGCTCGACAAGCCACGATGCTTCGCTAGGGACGGCGTGCACCTGTCACCCCTGGGCTTTCGGATATTGGCAAAGGCTCTTGCTACCCCCATAGTGCCTTTTTTAGGCAAAGCTCAAAAGACAAACCCACGTCCATAGGTATCACAAGGGATAAGAAACTAAGAGTAATGCTACTCAACGCCAGAAGTCTAAACCTCAAGATGCACGCACTCGAAACTCTCCTTAGCATGGAGAACATCGATATCTGTGCAGTAACAGAAACCTGGTTCAAGGCTCCCGAGAGCACCCCAGCACTACCAGGTTATACTTCATACCATGCTTTTCGGCCCCAAAACTTGGACCGAACCACAAAAGGAGGGGGAGTATCAATATTGGTCAAAGATACCCACACCTCCAGGTTGGTGGCACAGCACGAAGCATCAGAGACTATCCATGTGAAACTAACTGTGGGTAAAACTGCCTTCCAGTTTATAGCCTGCTACAGACCACCCTCCCAAACACAGGAACCCCACTTGGCCTTCCTGAGAATACTGGAAAATATGAAGGTCTCTCCAAACACCATTATATTGGGCGACTTCAACTACCCAAACATAGACTGGGAGCATTACTCTAGCTCCAACACACTAGCCCAAAGGTTCCTAGAATTTATAAACTCAAATGCTATGGAACAACTTGTTACCACTCCCACAAGAGGGGAAAACATACTGGACCTGATCATCACCAACATGGGGACACTATGCTCCAGACCAGAAGTGTATCCCTCACTGGTAAGATCAGACCATAAACTAATCTCACTGGATATTCACATCCCGATCCCACCCCCTGCCCAGAAAACCACAGTGAAAAACTTCTCTAAAGCAAATTTCACACGCCTCAAAACTGAGGCAAAATCCTTCAAAGCCCCCAGGCCTGTGGAAAATATGGCCCAGACCACAGAATCCTTTATAAATGCATTCTATGAACACCTTCAGGAATGCATGGATCATGCAATCCCAAATAAAACCAAGACCCAATCCTCCAAAGGCAGACGTCCTGTCTGGTGGACCCCAGCCATAAACAAACTATACAATAGAAGGAGGAAGCTACTACATGATAGAGCAAAATCCCAAAAAGGGAAGGCATCTCTAATCAGTATTAGCAAAAAACTACGGGCACTCATAAAATCGTCTAAGGCCAGCTTCGAGAGAAAAATTGCACAGGACACTAAGGATAATCACAAGGCTTTCTTTAGTTATGTTAGGAACCTGGGTGGGAATTCCCAGATATGCTCAGAATTAGTCCAAAATGACAAAAATACACCGAGCCCACAGACATTGCCAACATCCTAGCTGACAGGTTCAGTGCAAACTTCTCCCTCTCCCCACCAAAAGGACAAATATCTATCCCAACAGAGTGCTGCCCCTGACATCTCAGATGCTCAGGTAAGAGCCGCCTCTCCAAAGCAAAAAACACAGCATCAATGGGACCAGATGGTGTCCCGGGCTGCGTCCTACGTGAACTCCAAGAAGAGCTAAACCCAAACATAAAACTACTGTTCAATCTTAGCCTTACTACAGGATATGTACCCAAAGAGTGGCATACAGCAACAGTGGTCCCTCTCCACAAAGGTGGTGCCTCAACGGATCCTGGAAACTATCGCCCCATAAGCCTGACTAGCTTGGTCTGCAAAGCTATGGAAAGGATCATCATGGACCTCATAAATAAAGATATTGGGGACCTACAGACACTGGATCCTACCTAGTTTGGCTTTGTTAAGGGCAGATGCTGCCTCATAAACCTGGTCGATTTCTTTGAAACAGTCACCAAGGCCATTGACGAGGGGAAGGTGGTCCACACAGCCTACCTGGACCTCGCAAAAGCCTTCGATACAATACCCCACTCGGGCATTATAGATAAGCTCACCAGCTTAAATATAAACCCCTATGTCACTAGATGGGTTGCAAACTGGCTCAAGGGCAGAACCCACATGGTTAGAATTGCTGGAGCCATGTCAGACTCCAAACCAGTTACAAGTGGCGTCCCACAAGGCTCAGTCCTGGGACCTCTCTTGTTCGGTATATATTTCTCGGTACAGGCCAACACGGAAGGACTGTGGCTGACCAAGTTCGCAGATGACTGCAAACTGGGTGCCATAATCAACTCTCCAGCCGACACAAGCATCCTCCAAAAGGGCCTCATAGAAACAGACAACTGGTGCCAGAGCCATGGCCTCAAGCTAAACGCCAGAAAGTGTATAGTCATCCCCTTTGGCAAAACAAAGTGCCCACAAATTACCACATAGGTGGTAATCCATTAAGTACAGAAGAAGTCATTAGGGACCTGGGGACCCAAGTTGATAGCAATCTCTCATTTGACAACCACGTGGCCAAAGTGGTTAGAAAAACATTTTATATAGCCCACCTAATCATGAAGGGATTCACATCTAGATCAGGGAGGTCATCGTGCCTCTTTACTCATCCCTCATCAGGCCCATAATTGAGTACAATGCCCCTTTTGGGATGTACCTTACCAGACACCTGCAGCAACTGGAAAGACCCCAAAAGTACCTCACCAAGAGGATCAAAGGGCTCAAACAGATGCCATATGCTGCCCGGTTAAAGAAACTCCAGCTCTACTCAGTGGCATACCACCTGCTCAGAGGCGATCTGTGCCTGACGTATAAAGCCATGTCCAACCCGGAATTAATGGACATGCTGCACCTCAGAAAATCCAAATCCCATCGAGCTAAGCGCTCGAGAGACTTGAACCTCAGCACTGAAATAAAGAGGACATGCAGGAGGGACAGAGTCAGAACCCAGAGGCCCTTCACTCTGGAATAAAATCCCAGTCCAGGTTAGGCAGAGTCCCACATTGACTCTCTTCAAGAGGAATTTTGATGAGTGGATGGGAGATCATAGGTTTACCCCGGCTATCACTTCTGTGTCACTGTTAGACAGAGGCACAGTATACTAACCTCAAAAAAAGGCATAGCAAAATTCATTTAAAATGGGTGGCGAAAGCCAAACACACTCTGGCTAGGCTTATAAATGCCCTAGGGCAGATAGCCTAGTATGAACCTATGAACCTATGAACCTATATATATATATATATATATATATATATATATATGTGTGTGTGTATGTATTTATACACACACACACACACGCTGTATTTCATATAGCATATATCATGGACAGGGATAGGTTAAAACATAAAAAGACAAATGACTACACAAGTCTTAGGATAAAAACATGTCCAATCCTGGTATGCGCACTGGTGTCAGGACTGGAAAAATTGACAGTGCAGCATCCTCAAGACATGTAAACATTCCTACAATGAGGTTAAGCCAGGCCTCAGGGGGAGGACCCCCCCCCCAACTGTTGTAGAAGGAAGTAGTTGTCCACAAATCCCACAAAAACTGACATGCCAAATAAGAGCCATAAATATGTATGACTATTGAGGCTAAGGAAGAAATTATGTATTGTTACTATCATGCAAGAAACTTGGAATTTCAGGATTTTGATACCATTCCTCACTCAGGAATTATTGATAAACTCTGCAAACTAAGCATCAACCCCTATATCGTTAGGTGGGTTGCAAATTGGCTCACAGATAGAGCCCACAGTGTGAAAGTAGTGGACTCCAAGTCAGACTGCCAACCAGTCATGAGTGGAGTCCCACAGGTATCAGTCCTGGGTCCTCTCCTGTTTGGCATCTACTTCTCAGAAATCCAGGCCAACAAGGAAGGACTCTGGGTGACCAAATTCGCAGACAACTGCATGCTGGTAGCCATTATTAGATCCCAAAGTGATGCAGACATCCTACAGAAAGGCCTCACTGAGACCAATGACTGGTGTTGAAATCATGGCCTTAAGCTTAATGTCAAAAAATGCGTCACCATCCCCTTTGGGAAAAACTCAGTTCTCACTAATTACCACATTGATGGAAGCCCACTGAATACTGAAGGTGTTATAAGAGATCTGGAGACACAGGTTGACAGTAACCTCTCTTTCGACCACCACATTGCCACTGTGGTCAGAAAGTCCTTCTATATGGCACATCTCATTACCAAGGGTTTTGCATCCAGGATGAAAGAGGTCATCCTTTCTCTCTGCTCTTCCCTCATTAGACCAGTCATAGAGTATAATGCCCCATTTGGCATGTACCTCACTAGACACCTGCAACAGCTGTAGAGGCCACAAAATTACCTCATGAAGAGGATCCTAGGCCTTAAACACATGGCCTACATGGACAGACTCAAAAAACTCCAGCTATTCTCTGTCTCCTATCGTCTACTAAGAGGTGATTTCTGCTTGACTTACAAAGCCATGTCTGACCCAGCTCTGTTAGAAATTCTACATCTAAAGAAATCCCAATCCCTCTGCACCATATGTTCCAGAGACCTCAAACTCATTACCACAATCAACAAAACATGCTGGAGGGACAGGTTCATAGACCAGAGACTGCTCATACTCTGGAATAGACTTCCCATACATGTCAAACAGAGCACCTCACTAGCCCTCTTCAAGAGAAATCTTGATGAGTGGATGGGAAATAGAAAGTTTACCCCATAGATCATCACTCCAGTGGCTCTACTTGATAGAGGCACTGGGAACTAATGACGGGTGGCACAATGCCAGGGCACTTCTATGGGCTAGGCTTGTAAAGGCCTCAGGGCCATTAGCCTAGTACACCCCTATGAACCTATAATATGATGCAATATTTATGCAAAGAGAAAGCAACACTAATCAATAAAAAAAACAGCACCAAAGATATTTCAAGAGAAATGCAGGCAAAGGAATCTGGATATGAAAAACTTCACAATACAAAAAAAAAATAAAAAACAAAGGAAGAAAGTAGAAAAGAAGATTAGTAATGGAGAAGTAAAAACAAGAAAAGAAAATTAAGTTATTGATTACATGCAAAGTGAAGGATTTAGTGTAGAAAATTCAACTCTGGCAATGTCACAGCATGTTTGAATGATGACTCCCCAAATTAGGGAGAACAAGTAGAATGAGAAGCATCTGATCACTTTCCACATTAAGCTAGGAAACTGGTACAAAAATGTACTTGGAGTTGCCCAGTTTGGGAAGGAGCAGGAAACAGTGGCAACTCTGATGCAGTCAATGCTGTAGAGTGATAGGCCAGTGAGTTCCCATATGAAAGAGTAACAGATGATGCAGGATGTAGCTGAAGAGAGTATGTCAAAGGAAGATGTTCTAGAACTTTCTGGAGAATGCCTGCAGGAAATGGAAAACAAAAAATGTGCCATCAGTTTAGAAGAAAATTATCTAAGGAAGAGTTGCTTGATTTAATAAAGATAGATAGATGATTGAAATAGATTACAGAAAGTCAATAAACCCCAAAATATTAAAAGTCTGAAAAAACAGATGAACATAGTAATCAAGACTATGTGATATAACAGAAGTAAATATGATATATTACTGTGCAGCTAAATTAATAACAGATGAAGTCTTACCACAAAAAACACACAGCAATAATGGAAAAGAACAGAAGAAATCAAATGCCAACATGGAAGCAAAAAACAGAGAAAACTATAAAGAAATTAAGACGAGAAGTGTCATTTTTAGAAGAATATAGAAGAGGGAATACATCAACAACAGTACTTAAAAAGTTAGATGTGATGAAAGCAGTGCTCATTATCACAACAGACAAGTATCTATCATGCACTATTGTAAATAATAATATAAAGATAGCACAGACAGAAACACTTAGAAGATATGTAGATAAATATAAATGAAAAGTAAAATTCATTGCTGACCAAATAAAAAGCTTTATGGAGAATTGGGAAACAAAGCAAGAGGTATAGAAACACCACCAAAAAGAACAAATAGACACATTTTAGAGAAATATTTATTTTTATTTATTTTATTTTACATTTGTTTACTGGGAAATTCTGACTGGGTAGGCTACCCATTTTCAGCAGAGGCCCGGAGAGCAAAGCTCCATTATTAACAGCACAAGAATATATAAATTGGAAGAATGTATTACAGTAGGTGTACAGTAAATGATATAACAATACAACAACAGAACAATATAACCTTATTATATAGCACACTTAATTATTATGAGTATTTTACAACGTATGTATTTTAATACTATTATTTAATTTTTAAAATATTGTATTTGAATGTTCTTTGATGTATGTTTACATTTTATATTTTTCATTATTGACATTAGGGTTTTATATAAGTTGATTGTATTTGTAGGCATGGATCTGGGTTTGTTTTATTTATTGCTGGTTTAGATTGGTGTTTTGTTTAATTGCATAGGGTATTTATATGTAGTGCTTTATTCATGGTTTACATCTGATGAAGTCCGTTTTAAGTCAAAAAACGCATGGAAAGCAGGGTGTTTATGTGTTTTTAGCTTGCATTTCAAAGATTCATGTTTTGGACTAATACACTTTGCCTAGTCATTCCGGTGCTGGTTTTTCCTCCAGGGTGCTTTTCTTCTGGTTGCAGTTTTTTGTTGGCACTTGGTCTTCTTGTTTGTTTGTTTTTTGGTTTCTTTTGAGAGGATGGAAGGACTTCCTGAACAGAATACCACCGATCAGGAGAGGGGCAGTGAAATCAGCAAAATGAGTAATTTGATTGGCCAGTTGATGCAATTGGTAGAACTTCTTAATCCTATTTCTCATTCCTTGATTTCTGTGGCTTCCTCCTCTTCCTTGCCCTGTAACCAATAGGGGCATGTATTCAGAAGCCGAGAGGGAATTGGATTAATGGACATGATTCCTCTAACCATCGGTAGGTTTTAAGTAAAAATAGGTTCCAAAACTGCAAGTAGGAAAATACTAGTTCGAGTTTATTAAAATCAAACACCACATATAAGCGCTTTCATCTCATAAATGAGACTTCTTCAGATACATATTATGCATGTGCTACACCTACTATATATAATATCTTAATGACCTTAATTAATTAAACAATTAAGCAAAAAAATGTTAATAAAGCACTGAACCTAATTACTTTTTCTAAAATAAATGTCACTTTGTGCCATAAACATTCATAAAAACTTTCAAACAACAAATTGTGTTTAAAAATGTTAGAAATATTTAAAAATGTTTAAGAAATATGCATATGTGTTAAAGATGCTTAAAAATATTAAAAATTTATAGAAAATATAATCAGAAATTATAAAAAATTCTATTAAATAACCGCAGATGAAAAAATGTCTCCCTTCAATAAAATAGTTATCAACAGATTTTACATAGATTTATAATTGATCATGGTAGGATGAATTTAAGTATTGCTAAAAAAATAAATACATTAAACATATAAAACAAATATGTTAAACTTTAGCTGCTTTTTCAATAAGAATAGGTTTAATGCTAATATATTCAATTAAGCCAGGGGGGGGTAATTGGCCCTAAGTCTCAATTGCCATCTTAGTTCCCTATTTAATAATAAATTCTTTATGTCACCTCCCCTGTTGTTGTTCTTGACCACATCTATAATACCAAATTTAAAACCACTAAAAGATGCACAGGTAGCAGAATGTTTATATAAGGCGCTGGTATCTTTTTTGGTCCTAATATCATAAACATGTTCATATATTCTATCCTTTAGTGCCCTTTCGGTCTTACCTAAATCGCAATATGGTGATTTAGCACATATTTTAGTGGATTTTAAATTATATCTTCGGAAATTAAATCTTAAACTGATTCGTAAGAAAACCTCTGGAGACAATTCTTTCACCAACAGAGGCCTAGTTAAGCACAGTACATACAACCCACCCTTACATCCGGCACTTATTACTTTTGAAAATATTGTTATGAATGAAATTTATGACATTTATACAAAAAACAAAAGAAAAGTGGAATATCACAATTTGAGTGGGGATGAAGAGAAGTTGCTTATTAAATTGAAAACACAGAAAGAAGTTAGGATTATGAAGCTGGACAAGGGTGGGGGGTTGTATTATTTGATAAAGAAGAATATAACAATGTTTTAACTAACATGTTGTTAGATTCTAATACATATTCTTTGGTTTCATACAACGAAATACAAATTGCTTACAGTAGAATTGACTCCCTTTTGGAGGAATATCTATTGGAAAATAGAATTGATAAATCAACTTATAATTTTCTGAGTCAGGAATATCCTATTATTCCCCAGTTTTTTGGTGTACCCAAGATTCATAAATCTATAATTGAACCCCCTTTTAGACCTATAGTCTCAGCTAGGAATTCCAAAACACATCCATTAGCTGTGTACATAGATAGTCTTATTAAAAAATATTGTTACTAAGACGGAACATTTGATTAAAGATTCTTGGGAATTTCTTAGTAAAATAAAAAATGAATTGTGGTCAGAAAGTTGCGTATTTATAACTATTGATGTTAAGAATTTATTTACTTGTATACCACGGTTTGATGGGTACGAACTTTTTGAGGAATGTATTCATAAACATTTGGATTTACCCTATGATCAAAAGTTATTAGTTCTGGAGTTAATGGAAGTGGTTTTGGATAATAATTTCATAAGCTTTGAAGGTGAATATTACCAACAAACCAGTGGTGTAGCAATGGGGGCAGCCTGTGCCCCCATTTATGCTAATCTAGTGATGTTAGCATGGGAGGAGAGATTTGTGTTTAATAGTACTTATAGTGAGCATATTAAGTGCTACCTAAGATTTTTGGATGATATTTTTGTCTTATGGGATGGCACTAAGGAAAATATAATTGATTTTATTGAATATTTGAATAACACAACTAATTTTCTTTCCTTCACGCACATAGTCGACGACTACAGTATTAATTACTTAGACATCACGGTTCACAAAACACAGCTTGGTTTCAAGTCTAGAATTTTTCGTAAGGCCACATGGTGTAATAGTTATTTACACCATAAAAGTGCACACCCTTTTCATCAGAAAAGAAGTTTGATTAAGGGTCAGGCTGTAAGATTGGCTAGGATGACCTCTGACTTTGCTGACTTACTTGATGAATTTATTTTTCTTGGTAAAAAGTTCATTGAGAGAGGTTATCCAAGGGACTTAGTTGGTAAAGTATTGGAAGAGGTTTATAATAGCTGGGGTACTAGATATAAGGCTTTATTAGGTGAACCACTTAAAGCCGAGGCTGAATCTGACAAAACAACAAAAAATTATCAGGGGGCTTGTATTACTGAATTTAACTTGTTTTCTGATTTTTTTAAAGAAACTGTCGAAGCCAATTGGTGCATTTTAAAAACTAATAAGGAATTATACGATGTGATAGGAAATAAACCACATTTTATTTATAGGACAGGATTTCATTTTAAAAGGTCTTTTGAAATAGTTGGCAATAAGGAGATTATTAAAAAAGCTACCAGTTCCTGTGGTAGATGCACAAAATGTTCATATATTCTCAAGGAAGAAACAGTTAAATTGAACAATGGCCTAAATAGTGTTGTTAAATTTTGTAAGGGCAATTGTTACAGTAGGATGTTGGTTTATATGGCCATTTGCACATATTGTTCTTCTTTCTATATAGGTAAGACCGAGAGGGCACTATAGGATAGAATATATGAACATGTTTATGATATTAGGACCAAAAAAGATACCAGCGCCTTATATAAACATTCTGTTACCTGTGCATCTTTTAGTTGTTTTAAATTTGGTATTATAGATGTGGTCAAGAACAACAGCAGGGGAGGTGACATAAAGAATTTATTATTAAATAGGGAACTAAGATGGCAATTGAGACTTAGGGTCAATTACCCCCCTGGCTTAAATGAATATATTAGCATTAAACCTATTCTTATTGAAAAAGCAGCTAAAGTTTAACATATTTGTTTTATATGTTTAATGTATTTATTTTTTTAGCAATACTTAAATTCATCCTACCATGATCAATTATAAATCTATGTAAAATCTGTTGATAACTATTTTATTGAAGGGAGATATTTTTTCATCTGCGGTTATTTAATAGAATTTTTTATAATTTCTGATTATATGTTCTATACATTTTTAATATTTTAAGCATCTTCAACACATATGCATATTTCTTAAACATTTTTAAATATTTCTAACATTTTTAAACACAATTTGTTGTTTGAAAGTTTTTATGAATGTTTATGGCACAAAGTGACATTTATTTTAAAAAAGTAATTGGTTTCAGTGCTTTATTAACATTTTTTTGCTTAATTGTTTAATTAATTAAGGTCATTAAGATATTATATATAGTAGGTGTAGCACATGCATAATATGTATCTGAAGAAGTCTCATTTATGAGATGAAAGCGCTTATATGTGGTGTTTGATTTTAATAAACTCGAACTAGTATTTTCCTACTTGCAGTTTTGGAACCTATTTTTACTTTTATTCAGTTACTAGTTTCTCGTACTTTATTATTTTTGCATTGGTAGGTTTTAAATAGCAGCAACATTGATGGAACTAATAGTTTCCCCAACATTCTTGTCAACGGAGCAAGCTCACCAGGCAGTGGAATACAGGAGAGGATTACTGCTTCAATGACAGCGAACACGGCTAAAGGTGACTGTTTTTTTGGTTCTCATAACAATAGGGAACTTGATGTTAACAGTTTACTGACTTGTAAATATGATTTTAATGATTTGGCCAAGCAAGTAACTTTCAATAACAATGACAATTACGCTAGTAGCATTTTAAAACTGGAACAATTGCTATTCAAATACGAGTCTTTGGACTTGGAAAATTCATATTTGAAGGATTATTTGACATTAGGTATTGTCCCTAAGGGGCTCAGGACTTGGAAGTACCCTAATGGGGTGGCTGAAGATTCTGATTTTTGCAATGAATTATTGACTATTTTTGGTCGGTGTGGGTTTGACATTATGAGAGTTATCCTAAGACAGAATGAAAAAATTATGGAAACTTTGATTGGTAAAAACTGAATGTATTAATCAATGAATTTTGAATGACTGATATTGTATACTGTTGAAAATGAAAGGAATAAGTATCATGTTATGCTAGAGAGGGTAGAAAGGCAAACTAGGAATTTAGATCATGATAAAAGTGAATACAGGGAACACTGAGCATACCCCAAACCTAAAACTAATATGAATTTTCAATGGGAGGGTCAGAAGGGTTTAGGTTTCATTGTGGACCAAACCCCACTAAGGGATACACCATCATACAAAGAACATCACAATGCTGAGTCTCATGAAGGAGGTCACGATATTAATTTATGTGACCCTTTAGAGTATCCCCCTCTCCGGAGGTCAGAGAGGATATGGAACAAGGGGCTGGTAAATTACAGTCATACTGGATGGGGAGGGGGAACAGGTGTCAGCAATGATTAGAAGCCTCAACTTCAGGGGCCATCATTAGTGATGGTTTTAGGGGGTTATATTTTTAATGACAGCTCTATGGATGCATACGAACTTCATTTTAGTCTTTTCTCCAAGGGTTTCAAGTTTAATCCATGCAGGAAGGCTGAAATTAATAAGGTGGTGGTTGACTTTAAGTTGTTTATTAGGAAAAAGAATCTGGAGCACCTATTTAATGATAATGAGGATGTGTACTGTAAAGACAAAACTTTAAGTAGAAAAAGTACTTACAATCCCCCATTACACCCCCGGCTCAAGAATTTTGAGAATTTGCTTGATCAAGAAATAAGAAAGGGGATAGCTGAGAACAAGGTTATTTCTAATTTGACTCTGGAAGAAAGAAAGTTGCTGGAGGAACTAAGGGGTAACCACAGTTTGAGAGTGATGATTCCTGACAAGGGGGGGAACTGTTTTTATGGACTCTTTTATATACGAGTCCAAGATGATGGAGGTTTTGGGTGATAGTAACAAATACAGTAGGGTTTCCCTACATGAAATAAACATAGCTTATAAGATTTTTTTGACACTCAATAATTTACTGCTGGAAGGATCAATAGATCTAAACCTTTTTAAATGTATACATATTGATAGACCAAAAATTCCAGGAGCACAAGAGTACCAAGGATCCCCCCTTAGGCCAATAGTATCTGCTGAAGGGTTGGTGACGGCCCCATTAGCCAAGTTTCTTGACGTTAAACTTAAGACCCTTTCTATGGAATCTAAGGACACCCTGAAGGATTCGTAGGACTTGCTTAAACAAATCAAATCTGATTTGTATAAGGAAAATATGCTCTTTATTACAATTGACATTGTGGACCTGTTTTCCTCCATTCCACATGAGCAAGGCCTGGCATGGTTGGAAGAAGCCATGGTAGAAGCAGGGGGTCTATCTAACAATGATTTTTGGGTGTGTTTAACATTAATTGATCTTGTTCTGAAAAACAACTTTATCCATTTTGAGGGAGAATTTTTTCATTAAACTAAAGGGGTAGCAATGGGTGCACAGTGTGTACCTACATATGACAATATTATTTTGTCTATGTAGGAAAGAAAATATATTTTTCAATCAGAATATGTGGGATGCTGGAACTTGTATACACATTACCTGGATGACATTTGTCTTTTCTGAATTGATTCTAAGGAAAAGTTTGTAGAATTTTTTAATTACATCTCCAGCACCACCAACTTTTTACAATGTACTTACAGTATACAGTATAATAGTATGAACTATTTGGATCTCGCTATTCACAAGTACCATGGAAGGTTTAAATCCACAGTGTTTAGGAAGGAGACTTATTCAAATTCCTTTTTGTTTTTGTCAAGTGCTCATCCTTATAGCCAGAAAAAGGGTCTGGTTAAAGGACAATTTGTGAGGGGCAGTAGGATGTTCTCGGAGGATGAGGATTACCTGACAGAGTGTCAGTTGTTGGAAAGAATGTTTTTCCAAAGAGGGTACCCGCCTCAACTTTTGAGGGATGTCCAGGATGAGGTTAGTAAGGGTAGATTGAACAGGTTTGTCCCTTTATTAGGAAAAGAGGATGTTATTATGGTAAGGCCATGGGCGACCAACACGGATGATGGTATTTATGAACATGCATTTGTGACCAATTACAGTGGTGACACTGGGGCAATCGGGAACATCATGGAAAAGGAATGGGTTAAATTTGCTGCTTTATCTGATCTAAACATATTTGAGAAGCCTTTTAAATGTATCTTTAGAAAAGGTCCAAACATTAAGAATTTAACAGAAAAGAAGAATGGGGCTTTTCACTTGTATGGTCAGAACAAGAAGGGCACTTATACATGTGGACATTGTTCCCAGTGCCCATATGTGTTCAATGGGGAGAATGTACAAGTGATTGCAAGGACCGGAACTCTTACATGTAAAGGTTATGCTACCTGTGATACCAGTGGGGTAATATACTTAGTATTATACAAGGCCTGTAATGCATTTTATGTGGCAAAACTGAAAGGAAGCTTCATAGAAGAATATAGGAATACCTATATGAGATCAAGAAGAAGAATTCTAACAATGCCCTGTATCGACACAGTATGAAATGCCATAATGCTTCCTTTGCTTGTGGGGGGGGGTGGGGGGGTGGGAGCTCAACATTGAGTACATGGAACTATATTGGCAGATTGTGCTTGAGGCCAATAAATTCCCAGGTATGAATGAAACCTTGTCAATAGCTCCTGTTGTAAAGCTCAGACTGCTGCAAGACTTTGATATGCAATTTTTATTTTGCCCACTGGATGGAGCTCTAGAATCTTACAATATAACCTTATTGTATAGCACACAAGTATTTATAAATATTTTACAACATATGTATTTTTTAATACTATTATTTATGTTTTGCAAACATTGTATTTGAATGTGCTTTGATGTATGTTTACATTTTTATATTTTTCATTATTGACATTAGGGTTTTATATAAGCTGATTGTATTTGTAGGCATGGATCTGGGTTTGTTTTATTTATTGCAGGTTTGGATTGGTACACTGCGGTGGTGGTGCTGCGATAGCGTTGTCGCCTCACAATAAGACGTTTTGTCCTGTTCGATTCTCGGCTAGAGCATCTTCTGTGTGGAGACATGCATGAATGGGCGTACCTTCGTTGAAGGTTGTGCGTCAGGGCCGCGGACCGGAGTTCCGCTGTGGCGACCCCTAACCAGGAAAAGCCAAAAGACACAACAACATTGCTGGTTTGGATTGGTGTTTTGTTTAATTGCATAGGGTATTTATATGTAGTACTTTATTCACAGTTTACATCTGATGGTCTGTTTTAAGAAGAAAACGTGGAAAGCAGGGTCGTTTATGTGTTTTTAGCTTTCCAGTTCAAGTATTCGTGTTTTGGACTAATAAACTTTGCCTACAGTCATTCCAGTGCTGGTTGTTCTTCCAGGGTACTTTTCTTCTGCTTATACAGTAGAAGAATCAACTTAATACACAATAAAACTGTTGTCATGCATAATTAGCAGTGGTTACATTATTCGGTACTAATATATAGCACATTATACACTGGACTGACATTCTAATAGACAAGTGACAGTGATAGCACTTTGAGATAAGAAAGAATAAGAACACTTTGAAATAAGAAAGAAGCTGAGTCAGACCTGCATTTGTTAATCTCGAGTAGCATAGCTTAGTTTTCAAAAAGGTAAGTGAACATGAAAAGTAGTTCACTTATTGCAATATAAAGTTGATGTCATATACAATTACAGGATGTGTTTTCAGGGTAGACAAATAAAATAAGATAGTGCTATCACCCACCATGTCTCAGGACCCCCACTCAGCATTCCTGAGAACATTGGAAAATATGAAGATCCTACCAAACACAATGATACTGGGTGATTTCAACTACCCAAACATTAATTGGAAAACTACTCAAGTACAATCTCCTTTGGCCAACGCTTCCTAGAGTTTATAAACTCAAATGCCCTGGAACAACTGGTCACCATGCCCACAAGAGGTGACAACATATTGGACCTGATCATCACCAACATGGGGGATCAGTGTTCCACACCAGAGGTAAACCCCTCGCTGGTATGATCAGACCATAAACTAATCACACTGGACATCCACATCCCGACTCCACCCCCAGTCAAGGAAACCACTGTGAAAAACATTTCAAGAGCAAACTTCACACTTCTCAAGACCAAGGTGGAAAGTTTCAAAGCCCCCTTGCTAAAGGATAATGCTGCCCAAACTGCAGAATCCTTTACAAATGCATTTTATGAGCACCTACAGGAATGCATGGATTGAGCCATCCCATGTAAAACCAAGACTCACTCCTCCAAAAAGAGGAAACCAGTCTGGTGGTCCCCGGCCATAAATAAGCTATACAACAGAAGGAGGAAACTGTTACATGATAGAGCAAAATCCCAAAAAGGGAAGGCATCCCTGATCAATATTAGCAAGAAACTATGATCTCTCATAAAATCATCCAAGGCCAGTTTCGAAAGAAAAATTGCCAAAGACTAAAGATAATCACAAAGCCTTCTTTAGCTATGTCAAGAACCTAGGTGGCAACTCTCAGATCTGCTCTGAGCTAGTGCAAAATGGCAAAAAAATACACTGACTAGCAAAAAACACCGCTAATTCAAAAGCCAAGAACTCGACTCAGGCCAGTCCAAACGTAAAAAACATGAAAAACAACAAATTTTATTAAGCCACTATAAAAGAGATTGTTTTTCTGGTCAAAAAAATACACTGGACCAACTGACATTGCCAACATCCTGGCTGACAGGTTCAGTGCAAACTTTACCCCCCCCCCAAAAGGGCCCGTGTCCATCCCAGAAGAATGTAGAGCCCCAGACATCACAGACACGCAGATGAAAACAGCCTTCTCCAAAGCCAAAAACACAGCATCAATGGGATCGTATGGTATCCCAGGCTGCATCTTACAGCTCCAAAATGAACTAAACCCTCACCTAAATTCACTGTTCAAACTCAGCCTTACCACAGGCTATGTACCCAAGGAATGGCGTATAGCAGCAGTTATCCTGCTCCACAAAGGTGGTGCCACAACAGATCCTGGGAACTATCACCCTATAAGCCATGACTAACCTGGTCTGCAAAGCTATGGAGTGCATCATCATGGAACTCATAAACAAAGACATTGGGAACCTCCAGACACTGGACCCTACCCAATTTGACTTTGTTAAAGGCAGATCCTGCCTCCTAAACCTAGTTGACTTTTTTGAAACAGTTACCAAGGCCATAGATGAGGGAAAGGCAGTCCACACAGCCTACCTGGATCTCACTAAGGCCTTCAACACCATTCCCCACTCTGGCATTATAGATAAGCTCACCAGCTTGAACATTAACCCCCTATGTCATGAGATGGGTTGCCAACTGGCTCACGGATAGAACTCACATGGTCAGAGTTGCAGGTGCCATGTCCGACTCTAAACCAGTTACAAATGGCATACCACAGGGCTCAGTTCTGGGACCCCTCCTGTTTGGTATATACTTCTCTGAGGTACATGCAAGCACGGGAGGACTATGGCTCACCAAGTTCGCTGATGACTGCAAACTGGGGACCATAATCGATTTTCCGGCTGACACAGACATCCTCCAGAAGGGTCTCACGGAGACAAATACCTGGTGTCAGAACCATGGCCTCAAGCTAAATGCCAAAAAGTGCATAGTCATCCCCTTTGGGAAAAACAAAGTGCCCACGAATTATCACATAGGTGGTAATCCACTAAGTACGGAAGATGTAATTAGGGATCTGGGGACCCAGGTAGATAGCAACCTCTCCTTTGATAATCACATTGCCAAGGTGGTTAGAAAATCCTTCTATATAGCCCACCTAATCACAAAAGGGTTCACATCTAGATCAAGAGAGGTCATCGTGCCCCTCTACTCATCACTCATTAGGCCCATAATAGAGTACAATGCCCCACTTGGAATGTACCTTACTCGACACCTGCAACAGCTGGAAAGACCACAGAAGTACCACACCAATAGGATCGTGGGCCTCAAACAGATGCCCTATGCAGCTCGACTAAAGAAACTTCAGCTCTACTTGGTTGCTTACCACCTGCTCAGAGGTGATCTCTGCCTGACGTACAAGGCCATGTCCAACCCGGAATTAATGGACATGCTCCACCTCAAGAAAACCAAATCTCCTAGAGCCACACGCTCCAGTGAATTAAACCTCAGCACAACAATAAACAGGACATGCTGGAGGGACAGATTCCTGTCCCAGAGATTTCCCTCGCTCTGGAATAGAATCCCAATTTATGTTAGGCAGAGCCCCTCACTGACTCTCTTCAAGAGAAATCTTGACGAGTGGATGGGAGATCGTAAATTTATCCCTGGGATCACTTCAATGGCCCTGCTGACAGAGGCACAGGAAACTAATTCAAAAGGGAGGTGAAAGCCAACACATTCTGGCTAGGCTTATAAATGCCCTTGGGCAGATAGCCTAGTACCTACCTACGAACCTGTGCATATACACCAGGATTTGATTTTAGGGTAGTGAAATGTAATAAGATAGTGTATATTGTACAGTGAAAAAAGACTCTGTTATTGGACACAAGTGATAGTGTTAGCCTTAAGTGAATAACATCCTAGGTATGCTTTTCTGTGTATGACTCATGCTTTGCAGATTGTCTGTAGATGTTGTATAAGTAGTTTAGCCTGGGTCAGAACAGGTGCATATCCATGAGCTAGCTGAATGAGTTTTGAGAAGGTTTTTGAAGTTGGCTTTGTTGACTGTAGTTCTTATGTTAAGGGGTATGGCATTCCAGATTTTTGCAATGTAGTTGGAGTATAGGAGCTAATTTTTACTTCTGGTTACGTCCATTAGTGCTTTATTACTGGATCGCAGTAAGCATTTACTTGATTATTGATTTAACAGGCCTTGTAGAGTTGTTTTTTTTTCTTCAGGTTGGTAAAATATTTAATGGGCCATAGTAACTTGGTTAAGGGTAATCTGATTGGGTAGTTCTAGCCAAAATAGTTGTTTTAAGGCCTGGCAGTAATGAGATCTAAAGATTGAATCAGTTGCAAACATTGCTATTTTGTTATAACAGGTGTTTATTTTGGCCAAGTCAGATTTGTTAAGATTAATGAATATGGGGGATGCATGGAGAAGTGTTGAGAATAGGTGGGTTCTTGCAATAATGTTTTTAATGTTATTGGAAAGGTATTTTTTGCATCTGTATAGAGTTCAAGTTTTTGTGAACATTTTTATTGTTTGGGCAATGTGTAGGTCAAACTTCATGTTATGATCTATTATCACACGTAGAAGTTTGGTTTGGGGGACTGGTGTGATAGGGGTTTTGTTGCTTGAAATTATTTTGAATGAAGGGACTGGATCTGTGGCTTTTGTGGGATGAAATAACATCAGTTTAGTTTTGTTTGAGGTGTGTTTGAGTTGTGCCTCTGACAGCCATGATTCAACCGTAGTAAAGGATTCTTGTATTTTTTTTTTTTTAAGTTCTTGGAGGGTTGGGGCAGAACAGATTATTGCTAAATTGTCTGCATATTGGACCAATGTGGAATGTAGGGTAGCAATATCTATGAAGACTCTGTAGAGAATAACAAAGATGCTAAATGGATAGAAGTAAAAGAAACAGTAAAAAGTTCAAACACACAGAATATGAAATGGGATGAAGTACTGGCCAGAGAAATTTAAACAAAATTAAAGAAAGATCCTAATTGGAAAACCCCTGGCCCAGATCTAGTACCTAACTTGTGGCTAAAAGTATTATACACAAAGATTTACTCTAAGTAAGATCTACTTATATGCACATCCCAAACAGACACCAAACTGGTTAACAACAGGAAAAACAAATGTTCCTCCTTATGAGTGAACCTGCATGCTATCCTAAAAACTATACAACAATAACTTACCTTCCAGCGATATAAAAACTATATACTGGAACTGATTCCTACAGAGTTTAGTCATTTGGAAGAAAACTTAAATCATAGCAACTGAACAAAAGGGATACAAAAATGTCATGTGGAACAAAGGATTGATTGTTGTTAAATTAAGTCATAATAGAGAATTGTAAAAAGGGGAAGAATCTAAGTATGGAATGGATAGATTACAAAAAAGCATTTGACAGTATCCCACAATTATGGATAAAGGAGTGCTTACAGATGTATAAGATACACCTTACATTAATCAATTACATTACAGTGACCATGAAACAGTGGCAAACCACTTTGTAACTAAGCTATGATAATGATAAAGGACAAATTATTATTTCAGGGATAAAAATTCAAAGAGGGAAATTCCAGACTGACACTCTGTCACCGCTGCTCTTCTATCTTGCCCTTAATCCATTAAACTGTCTACTTAACAGATTAGGTCATGGTTATAATTTGGCTACCAGAAAACAACCAAGTGTAAAGACTTCTCATCTTTTTGTGGATGATTTAAAACTGTATAGTTCATCAGATGAAGAACTGAAAGCACAACTGTCAGTGGTTAAAACTTTCTCAGATGATATAAGAATGTCATTTGATCTTGATAAACGTGAAAAAAGCAACTTTAAAAGCAGAAAAGCTGCAGCACCAAGAAAATATCAGTCTGAGACAGGAATGTGATATAAAGGAAATCAAGCAGGAGGGAGTAGATAAGTATTTAGGAACTGAAGGACTAACAATAAAACATGAACAAATGTGAACAAAACTCAGTAAGGAATATTTTAGAAGACTAAAAGTAATTACCCAAAACATCCCTGAAATCTAAGAACAAAGTCCAATCTATAACCAATTTGCTCTTCCAATTCTAACTTACAGTTTTGGGATGTTTGACTGGCCCCACAAGGTATTGGATCAGTTGGACAGGAAAGCAAGAAAAATGTTTCATGCTTATCCAATGATGTGTAAAAACCAGTGTGTACCAAGATTATCTATTCCTCATTCTGATGAAGATATGGGCCTCCTCGAAAATGATTATGTGTATGGATCTGCAATCGTAGGACTGTGTACATATCTACTAACTATACCAGATCCAAACATAATGAAAGTTTTAAAACATGAGAACAAGTCTAAAATGACTTCCCTGCTAAGTTTAACAGGAACATATCATTGTCAAATGGGTATGCAAATTTGATCACAAGTAGACAAAAATCAGGCAGCAACTGAATGTGCCAAAAAACAAAAGAAAGATCATAATGGAGAAGAATCAGATGATAAGACAAGAAATGTAGGAAAGGCATGAATGTAGCTGCAAGTGCAGAATTCCTGGAATGACCTCATGTTGATAAGGATCTGATATAGAAATGGTTAAGGAGAGGTGAATTTAAACCAAAAGATGAAAGGTTAATTATTGGTAGCTGTTAGAAAAATGTGTATTTGAATATATGAGAAATGCTAGTTTAAAAACAAAGTAGTATATAATGCATTTTATTCTATTAATCATATAACAGAAAGGATTAATTCATGTGTAAATGTAAAGTAGTTTTGAAACTGCAGTGTGGCTTGAAGCAAACTGACCTCCGACCCTGGCAGATGCTAGCTTAGCAAGTTTAGTGTTTATGCTTTTCACAAGTGATTATCTGCTGGGTCAGGAAATTAAATATGTGAAATAATGAAATCTTCTGCTCTTTCCTGATGGGATGATTTGGCCTTGTATATGTGTTACTGAGATAGCATGCAGCTGGTGGGAAAGTGTTACAGTAAACAAAGATGTGTATTAGAAGATTGAATCCACTATTGTATTCGAACTGATGTGAAACCTTGAAGAAGTAACTTTACAGAAAGACATTATGTCTAACCAGGTGGATAACAAGGCCGTATTGTTACCAGAGGAAAACTTTTTTTAAAATATACAGCATCAGCAGCTTTTCATGAATAGAGGACTGTAAGCTAAAGTGATGTAGATGCCCTGTGACATACCACGTCAGTAAGGTGGGCACAGCTTGAATGCAAAGACTATATAAAATTGTGTGCTTCCTGTTGCATGTTAGACAAACTTCTGTACTTGTACGTTTTTTGCCTCCTGGTGTACACTAGTAAACTTTTTAACCTGAACCTCCTGTGTATTGAATTCTTAATTTTATTTAACAGTTTGGTCCTTCGGACCGGAAATCCCACGGACAGCTGCAGATCAGAGTTTACCGGTGGTCGAATACTGCGCAGGAGAAGTTACCGAAATGGTTCTTCTTGGGTGAAAAGACCTCCGACTGAATTGTCGTTTAAAGAGGCTGGCCACTTTCTGATCTGTGACCGAAGAGCGGATCCTGGACGACTCAATACCGGAGGCTCAGGTAGGAAGATTTTGCCTTTTTTCTGTTTTAGATCAGGGACTAGGTTACAGTATATTGTTGTCAAGATTTGTTATGCAGATCAGGGACAAAAGGAAGTACTGTATATTTGGTCATAGATCAGGGTAACAGAATAAGGTAGGCAGTTATTCTAGATAAACTGTGAGAAGGAACTGAACTTCTGATATCACGTGATAAGAAGGGTTACATAACATTTTCTTTTACCATGGGAAATCAGTGCACTAAAACATCGTGAGATCCGCCCCTAACCGAAGACGCAAAATACATGCAATTACAACGTTCCGATAACGTTAGGCATTATACGAAATGGGTTAACAAATATGAATTTGATGGTAAACTAGATAAAATTTCACTAGTTAAACTCCTTATGCAACTTAAATCCGATGCGGGAGGTCAGGCAAAAAAGCAACGCCAATTAGGCATTCCTCAGGCACACAGGTGGATTGAGGAAGCAAATCGTAGAGATCAGAAGATTAAAAATTCGAAAACATTATTTTTAGACAAAGAAGATAATAACTTAGTAATAGCAACAGCTCTTCCTCCTCCCTTGCCCCCTCCTTTACCCTTTTCAGGATATGAAGCGAGTGGACAGGGTGGTCCGCCTCCGTGTTATCCTGAAGTCTCAGCAAGACCACAACCATTTGTTAGAGATCCTATTGAAACTAGGTCCCGGACACGTAAAATACATAGGGACGCAGAATCACATCAAATAGAGAGAAACCTACAGGATGAGAGTGAGGAAGAAATATGCCCACTTATAGGGGTTCCAAATCCTCAGGCAGGACAGGAAGGGCAGGACCCAAAACTCTTAGTATATAGACCATGGATACCGGAGGATATCCGGAAAGCTACTGAGGGAATTCCCCATCCGAAAGTTAATTTTACAAAATTTTTAGAAGATTTACAAGGCACAAGGTTGAGTTACCACTTGAATGGGGAAGAAGTGGAAAAAGTAGTGAGACAAGTTATAGGTCCAGATTGGCACATGATTTGTGGCACCTGGAATCCTCATAATGCAGAGCTCAAACCACTCCCACATAGTGACGCAGAATTAGACAACAGAGTGAAAGGTCTTACAGACCGAATCTCTGAGAAATGGAAACCTAGAGCAGACTGGACTTGGCATTAATCAATGCATACAACAGGAAAATGAGACAATAGATGGGTACTATGCTAGATTATTGGAATGTTTTAATAATCATAGCGGTATGTCGGTTCCTGAGAACCAAACGAATGATTCCCCGTATGAACAACAATTGAAAAATGCATTTTTGAAAGGTTGCATTGCACCTATTAGTAGCTTCATTACAAAACATATGATAGACCATCGAACAGGTAGGCTACAAGCCTTACCTGAATACGCTAGACATGCTGAAAGACATTTTAATAGTAAGAAGAAAAAGAAGGCACAAGTCTTCACTGCTGAAGATGGAGCTGAAGTATTTGTGTTACAATCAGGTAAAAAGGGCAAGAAAATTGCCCAGGGAAACAAACAGTCTGACAAAAGATCAGAAGATTTTGAAGAGAGGAAAAAGAGAGGTGAATGCTTCAAGTGTGGGAAAAAGGGACATCTAGCAAGGGATTGTAAGCAGAACAGAAAGGTAATTTCAGAAGATAAGGGAGATGAGGACTGACTATGTGATAGTGAAGATACATCATGCGAAAGTCAGAAATCATCAGGAAAAGTTAATAAACAGAAAACAAATGTAAATGTGATAGAAGGAATAGAGGAAGTGCAAGTAGATATGGAGGATGAAGAAAGTGAAATTTTGGACTTAGCATTATTGAGCTTAGATCTCTACTTAGCAGATACGAAACCGGAAGTTACACTTCTGGTGGAGGGGAGGGAAGTCAAATTCCTGTGTGACTCAGGAGCATCACGGACCCTGATACACCCTTCCAAGTTACCAGAACATTCCGAATCACCTGATTATATACTGGTAAAAGCTGCAAATGGACAACTATACAGGGAACCACTTTCCCATGATATAGCAATAACTGACCCTGTTTCAGGTATGACCCAGAGAAGTAAAATTGTTGTTTCTGCAAAATGTCCAGTGAACCTATTGGGCAGGGACCTTATGCAGATATTTGGCATAGCAGTAGTTCCAACTGTACAAGGTATGGAGGCGCAGAGACAAATGGATACCTTTGTAGTGCGATCGGAGGGTGAAACCTTTTACTGGTACAGCCAGGACCTAGTCACGACTGGTCCAGGGGCAGTAACCGAGGAACTGATGAATGTAGCCATCAGTAAAGCCCCCTCCCTTGACACTGATCGACAGCATTTGTTACACTGTACTCTATACTACTGTACTACACCAGGACCTGATAGAGAGTATGAGCAAGAATTGTTCAGAAATCGTGCAACTAGATTAGTATTGCGTACTTTGTACTGGGATACTGAGGGGAACAGTGTAGTTAGCTGTTCATTACCTCAAGAATTTATTGCACTGTACAAATCAAATCGATTGCCACATGTCAGCTTGACAAAGAATAAAAATGTAAAATGGGCAGACTTAGGAGAAAAGGTGACAAGATGGGAGAAACAGACTGATTTAGAACTGTCAGAACAAGGGATACAGAAACAAAAACTGAATTGGTTGACACAGACACATCCATCTGTTCACTTGCAATCTAGCGAGGACAGCTGATTAGCATTTCTATTAGAAGAAGAAGAAAAGGCCTTATGTGAAATTCCAACGACTCTTTGGTCAACAGGCAAGTCAGATGTAGGACTTATTCGAACAGCAGGACCAGTTACAATTACCCTGAAGTCAGCATTTAGAACACAGAAAAGACAATACCCTTTGAGAAAGGATGCAGAAATAGGAATCAAGCCTATAATAGCAGCATTACTCAAAGAAGGAGTACTGGTAGAATCTCCTGATTCACCATGTAATACACCCCTATTTCCTGTTAAGAAAGCAAACGGGGAATGGCAGATGGTTCAAGATTTACAAGCTGTGAATAATGCAGTAATTCCTAGAGCACCTACGGTGCCAGATCCACATACTTTGTTAAACGATTTAAAACCACAACAGAAGTATTTCTCTGTGGTAGATATCAGCAATGCTTTCTTCTCGATACCTATACATCCTGATAGTCAATATTGGTTTGCATTTACCTTTCAGGGGAAAAGGTATACATATACTCGACTACCACAGGGATATTGTGAAAGCCCAACAATATTTGCACAAGAAATGGCTAGCAACCTGGCAGGGTTTACCCCACCGGGAGGTAGTCAGATTCTACTTTATGTGGATGACATCTTGCTAGCAGCCCCCACCCAGCAACATTGCAGGGAGGATACTGTAGAGTTATTGAAATTTTTAGCAACACAAGGACACAAAGTAAACAAAAATAAGTTACAACTTTGGAAAAAGCAAGTTAGATACCTAGGATATGTGATATCCAATGAAGGTAGAATATTAGACGAAGAAAGAAAAAATGCAATTTTGCAAGCACCCAAACCAGTAACCAAGAAGGAAATGATGTCTTTTTTGAGTACAACTAATTTCTGTCGGAGCTGGATACCAACTTATGCTTTGGAATCTGCTCCACTGACTGACTTGATATATAAAACACCAATGGCAACACAAGATATTTTACAATGGACACCTGGAGCAGAAATGGCTTTCTGCAGGTTGAAGCAGTTGATAGCTTCTTCATTAGTTTTAGGACTCCCAAATTATCACAAATGGTTCGTTCAGACCGTAGATTGCAAGCAAGGATATATGACGTCAGTGCTGACGCAACAACATGGGGACAAGCAATGCCCCATAGCCTATTATTCATCGCAGTTAGACCCAGTGGCGTGATCTTTGCCTCACTGTGTACAGGCAGTAGTTGCAGCTGCAATGGCAGTACAGGCTTTAGCCTCAGTGGTGTTATTCCACCCTCTCACATTGAGAGTGTCTCATGCAGTCGCAATAATTTTACTGCAAGAAAAAGTAGCATACCTCTCTCCTGCTAGACATCTTTCATGTATGACTATACTGCTGAGCCAACCTCATATGACAATTGAACGATGTACGGCATTAAATCCATCAATGTTACTTCCAACTCCTGCGGATGGCACACCACATGGCTGCCTGCAGGAAACTGAACAGTTAGCCTTGCCTAGACAAGATCTCACAGATATGCCCTTGTATAATGCTGAGGCGACATATTATGTGGACGGCTCATGCAGAAGGGGCCCTACAGGAAAGAATCTAGTAGGGTATGCAGTAGTTACAGACACTGAAATTCTAGAAGCCCAATCCTTACCACATGACTTATCTGCACAAGCAGCAGAATTGATAGCTTTGACGCGGGCATGTACTTTAGCAAAAGACAAGTGTGTCAACATATATACTGATAGTCAGTATGCTTTTTCTACAGTACATGTATTTGCGCAGCAATGGAAAAATAGAGGAATGATAACATCTAGTGGAAAACCTATTAATCATGCGCAATTTATTTTGGAATTATTAGAATCTATTCAGTTACTTACCAAAGTAGCTATTTGTAAATGTGTAGTTCATACAAAACAACAGGATAAGATTTCGAAAGGCAATGCATGAGCTGATGCAGCTGCAAAGCAAGCAGCCTTAGACTCAGAAACTTTACTTTTGAATGAGGAATTACAACCCTCTGAGATTTTAGATTTAGACATGTTAAAAACAATGCAGACGCTTACTACAAAAGCAGAAAAGCAAAAATGGGAAAAACGAGGTGCAATTCTTGAAAATGGACTGTACATTTCCAAAGAGAAAAAAACGATATTGCCGTCTAATTTATTTAGATATGCAGCTTTGTTGAGCCATGGGCAGTGCCATGTCTCAACAGGGGGAATGGTACAGTTAGTAAACCGAATATTCCAAACATATGGATTCACAAACTATACAAAAAAATTTTGTGCAGCTTGTCATACTTGTAACAAGCACCATGCACAAGGGGCATTTAAAACCAAGCAAGGAAGTTTTCCTATACCACCATATCCATTCCATACTATTTATATGGATTTCATAGAATTGAGTACGTGTGAAGGGAAGAAATACTGTTTAGTTATTGTAGATATGTTTTCTAAATGGATAGAAGCTTTTCCAACCAAAATCCGGATGCAGTAACAGTGGCGAAGGCCCTGATAAAAAAAGTAATCCCTAGATTTGGCATTCCGGAAAGGATTTATAGTGACAATGGCACACATTTTGTGAACCAGACAATCCAGCAACTTGGGAGATTTTTTTGTATCTCCTTAAAGAACCATTGCGCCTACCACCCACAGTCAGCAGGACTGGTGGAAAGGTACAATGGTACCCTTAAGAATAAACTTAGGAAGTTAGTTGAGGAAACCCAAAAGAATTGGATACAGTCTGCTTTTGGCACTGCTGAGTATGAGAACGATTCCAAATGTGAAGGGTTTGACTCACTTTGAAATGATTTTTGGGAGAGCACATTATGTGCCTCAGTGGAAAGCTCTCATGCCCACAGAACAAGAGGCTGACAGTTCATTAGCTAGCTATATGAGGAAACTGTTAACAAATAAATCTGTTTTGCAGTTTAACTCTTTTCCAGATAAGGAACAGACCAGACCGGTAGAAGCAGTTTTGGCCCCCAGGACGTGGGTTTGGCTGAAAGTGAAGAAAAGGAAGAATTGGGTGAGTCCAAAGTGGGAAGGACCGTACCAGGTACTGTTGGCAACGCCTACTGCAGTCAGAGTTGCCGAGAGGACGTCCTGGGTTCATTCGACACACTGCAAACCAGTAAAGAACTTTCAATTTGATAAAAACTTTGTGACTGATACACAACAGGACCAAGATGGCCAAAAACAAAGCAAATAGAAATTTAGATCAACCCCAGAGATGTTGCATAATCATTTTGTTGAGTATACATTTATTGACTGTAATTGTGACAATTTTCCTCTTGTTGTGGTTTATCCTGCACACAACCACACAAGTGAAAGTGGGAAGGTGTGACGAAACGTCTATAGACTGGCATCCAAATTTTAACACATACCTAGCCATGAAGCATGTATATGCAGAGACTATGAACATTTCAAATTGCTGGGTTTGTACAACTATACCAACAGCATATGGAGGACTGATAATGTCCGCTGTCCCTTTGGGAATAAATGAGACTTGGGAGAATTTACTCTTTGATACAGGAACTGTGAGATCACAGGACAAAATAGCTTTATTTGTGCCTGTCACACAAAAAGGAATTGGATGTTTTTACAAAAATGATACTCTCCAGGTGGGCTGGAGCAATTGTAATATAACCATATCGTACCGGTGTTATATTAAGAATAGTAATGGCAATATTCTTTGCAATACTAATTATGACTCATATTTGAACTCACTGTAAACAACCATGAATGACATTCGCAAGAATCCTGTTTTGTTTAAACAATTGTCAGTTATAGATCAGAAAATGTTTCATGCAGGTTAATGCGTATTAGTACTAAAGTAGAAAACTGTTATTTTATTTGTGGGAAAAAGGCATATAAATGGTTACCTGAGAATTGGTCCGGTAGTTGTTTTTTGGGTTATCTGGTTCCGGCAATAAGACATACTGCAGAACTGCCTTTGGGTAAGATACGAAACGTGAGAGAAGCAGCCCGAAAACCTGAAGTTCCAGTTGAAAAACCTGTAAATCCAGTTGGAAGGATCGAAGCCGGCTGGAAAGACCATAATACTGCGAAAGACAAAAGTTAATTGACTCATATGGACTTGAGTGACAGTGTTATATCTTGGGCAGGAATATTCCCAGCATATGGAGCAGTCAAATCGATCTGGGAGCTGAGGAAGTTGTCGAAACTTCTCGAAGTAATGAGTAATGCAACTTTTTCTGCCCTAGAACTGGTGACTGATGACTGATGAACTGAATGCAATGAGAACTGTTGTGCTACAAAATTGAATGGCTCTTGACTTCACCCTAGTGGCGAGAGGTGGTACGTGCGCGCTTATCAAAGAAGAATGCTGTGCGTATATACCAGATAATAGGCATGAAATTAACAACCACCTGGAGGTAATTCAGCAAGTATCAGCCATGACTGAACCAGGCCCAAACCCACTGACGGACTTTTTCCAGAATCTATTTGGGGGGGGGGGGGTTCCATCCTAATGAATATTCTGATTGCCATTTGTGTGGGTATACTCCTAATAGGAACATGTGTTTGCTGTGGAATTCCCTGCATGAAAAGACTAATCAAAGATTTTATTGATGTATCTGTTACTGAGACCTTGTATCAATATATTGAGATTGAAAAATTGATCTCAGATGACATTTTTTCTGAAGTATAGATTGAATGACTCACCTAGCTGAAAATCCTTAGTGGAAGAGGTTGGGAGATGAAATGACACTATGCATACTTCAAAATAGAATAAAAAGTATTAATAGGAGGGAAAATGTTAGAAAAATGTGTATTTGAATATATGAGAAATGCTAGTTTAAAAACAAAGTAGTATATAATGCATTTTATTCTATTAATCATATAACAGAAAGGATTAATTCATGTGTAAATGTAAAGTAGTTTTGAAACTGCAGTGTGGCTTGAAGCAAACTGACCTCCGACCCTGGCAGATGCTAGCTTAGCAAGTTTAGTGTTTATGCTTTTCACAAGTGATTATCTGCTGGGTCAGGAAATTAAATATGTGAAATAATGAAATCTTCTGCTCTTTCCTGCTGGGATGATTTGGCCTTGTATATGTGTTACTGAGATAGCATGCAGCTGGTGGGAAAGTGTTACAGTGAACAAAGATGTGTATTAGAAGATTGAATCCACTATTGTATTCAAACTGATGTGAAACCTTGAAGAAGTAACTTTACAGAAAGACATTATGTCTGACCAGGTGGATAGCAAGGCCGTATTGTTACCAGAGGAAAACTTTTTAAAAATATACAGCATCAGCAGCTTTTTATGAATAGAGGACTGTAAGCTAAAGTGATGTAGATGCCCTGTGACATACCACGTCAGTAAGGTGGGCACAGCTTGAATACAAAGACTATATAAAATTGTGTGCTTCCTGTTTCATGTTAGACAAAATTCTGTACTTGTACGTTTTTTGCCTCCTGGTGTACACTAGTAAACTTTTTAACCTGAACCTCCTGTGTATTGAATTCTTAATTTTATTTAACAGTAGCCCAGGATAATTGACTATGTACCCATTAGTTTACAAAGTCCATTGAACATGTGGGAGAAATAGACAAATGCAGGCTTTGTAAAACAGAACTGGAAAAAGACACACATCTTGTTGCTAGCTGTGATACACTAACAGCAGAGGGCCTGTATACTGAAAGGCATAATAATATGGCAAGGCTGTTGCAATGGGGATTGTGCAAACATTACAATATTGACATAGCTCAGAAGCATTGGAAGCATGAGCCACAAAGCATTATAGAGAATGATGAAGTTTATATCACATGAGATCAACCATTACCAACAGTTCAAAAAAAAGATATGAGAAAATCAGATATATTAATTCATGAAAAGAAGACAAAAGCAATATTAATCACTGAAATTGCTGCATCTAGTGATTACTGTGTCTTATCACAGAGGCACAAAGTCATAAAATATGGGATTTGCAGGCAGAAATGAGGGTAATGTGGAAGAAGGATACCCAGATAGTTTCAACAGTTGTAGGAGCAATGGGTCTCATAAAAAAGAATTTACAATTATATTTAGATATGCTACTGATACATGTAACTCCACATAAATTACAGAGGGAGTCAGTTTTGGGCACATTTCAGGTGTTATGAAGAGCACTACTGGCTAACAATACTAATTTCATGAACTTATCATACTTTGACTTATGAATGGGATCCATGCCTGTCATGGTACCTGAAGCCCAAGAAATGTGGAAAATTAAAATATAGTAAAAATCTAACTCACCAACATAGCCATATAGCCTCTACTGTCTTACTGCCATTTCTCCACTATGCTGTCCAAATCTTCAATAACCTTTAGGTCTCACAACTGTCCAAACTTGAGCAATGTTATAATAAAATAGCCAAATGTGCAGTGAACTATTACAATGGAACCCTCCACTGTCTATCTCTCAGAGAATTAAACTTGTTAGAGCTACTGTACCACCTAGCTCTCTCTCAGCTTAACTACAATACACAGACTTCTCTATAAACCAGAAAATTGCCCAGCCATTAACAACTTAATGCAGATTTTTTACCCCAATAGAGTTTTATGCTCTAGAGAAAACTTCTAATCACTATAACCAAATCATCTAATACTGCAGGTAACTCTATATTCAGTGTAGTTAAACTATGGAATCACATCTGACTACCACTGAAATGCAGTCTGAAAGCAAACTCTTTTAAAACACAACTAAAACTTCACTTATCAAACCAATGGATCTTCTTCTGTACATCTACAGGATAAATGCCAGTCTTATCTTCAGTTTGCCATGTTGATAAACCATTTATCTTTTTTCAGAATACTGTGCCCCACAGTTTGTATTCACCAATACCTGAATAGTTTTACTGGCTTCTCTCAGACAAATACACACTTTTGTGACACTGCTTACTCCCATCTTTGTACTTCTGTTATAACCTTTATGATAGCTCTCTCTCTCTTTATATATATATATATATATATATATATATATATATATGGTTTACCATCAAAATGTTGAGTGTATATAAGTCGAATATGCACATCGTCAACAACTTTATGCGAATCCATACTGCTGATTTTTCAGGATGCCAAAAAAAGAAACGTCAACATTCCTAACTGCTCCACACTTAAAAACAAGTGCTAACATGGGTCAAAAAGTGGTCAAGATTTTATAGTCAAAATATCGGAGTTCTGACTTCATCGTAAGTGTTGTCGATGATGTGCACTCAACATTTCGATTGTAAACTATATATATATATATATATATAATTACCAACAAAACTGCTTTTATACACTACCTCTTAACCACAATATTAACATTTTCTGCCTTACCTACCTCTTAACCACAATATTAACATTTTCTGCCTTACCTGGTTCCTTTTGTTGCCTCCATTTCTTTGAATTCCTAAGCAATAATCATATGATGCAATATCTATTTAACAAATCCACAAATACACCTCTTCAAATGCTCAGTGTTGAACATCTGTTAATGCTTAAATATTCTTAGAATGTAATAGATTACCTTTATTCCATAGGAATTAATCTCATTTGCAAATTAATGTCTACTTGTTAATCTATATTACTTAATATCTGTTCATGTATATTACTTAATGCCTGTTTAAAAATCTAATTTGCAAACGAATGTATAATTGTTAATGTATATTACTTAATCAGTGAGATTCAATAAAGCCTACATGGTAGTCTTCCACAGTGTGCCCCTTGCGGTGCAATGCACACATGGGCGCAGAAACATTTAAATTCAGTAAGCACAATGTAGCAGCACGCACTCCCTAGCAAACAAGGTAAACACGGTGGCATGATAATTACTGCATAAGCAGCTGAACTGCATGCTAATCAACCAAGCCAACAAGCAATAAAGCAACAGTGTAGACTCCATGCCGGTGTTCCCCATGAATTCCAAAACATTTGGAATACAACCACATAAACGAGTATACAAGGACAAAATAAAAAGTAAAATGTGTGAGATTTGTACAGAACTGACCTAACCATGTGAGAGTAGGCTGGATGCAACAAAAGGAGAGTAAGAATAGCAGCATAATCCTTTTTTGTGCAGTAACTGATAATGCAGCTTTGCTCCTGCACTCCCAAATGAACAGTACACTTGTAAGCAATGCATACAGATAAAAGTGTAAATGTGTGTGCTAATCAAAATAAATATATAAAAAAAACATTAAACAGACTATTCATAGTTACATGTCAGCATATGCAATATGTACCTGATGAAATGTAGGCATATCATCTAAAAATCAGTACTCCTTTGTGCAGATATATCCCAAAGTAATATCTCTTCTGTGTTCAACACGTAAACAATTCAGCTCCCTTTCAGTTTCCCAAGCTACATAGTTGCCTTCTGGTATAGATTCAGGGCTGCCAGCAAGGTGAAGATGCAAATGAGGTCTGAACTCGTTATAAATGCTGAATACCAAATCCTTGATTCCATGTAGCAGATCATGCAGGCACTCCCTCAGTGTATGGATGGTCACTGTGAATGCTTACATCAGGTGGGTGTGTCAAGTTAAACTTACAAAATGTTACATGTACGTCTGTCAAGGTTGGAAATGCAAGTAAGCAGTGCACAATTCACAGGTTCTGTTTGATTAACATCCAACCTCCTCTACTTTTGTTAGCAAATTGTGTTTTCTTTTTTAATTTTTTATTATTTATTATTTTTTAGCCATTGTTTGTGTGATGCGGTGCTTAGAGCAATCACTGACAACAGAGGAATGAATGGATGATGTGGATGTGCTTAACTTGTTTGTGCGGCGTTGCATTATGGGCAAAAGGGAGACCTTAAGGATGACTATTACATAAGGAATGCCATGTAACTATTCCAGTGGCAGCATTGCTAAAGTATGATAGTTAGTATTCAGTCTGTGGAATACACCTTCTACTTAACTGACTCTGTGGTAGTAGGTATTAATGCGGTGATATGTTTGTTTTTTGGGCCAAATGGTAATGGGTTGGAATACAGGTGTATATCTAATACTTTTAACTATTTTTGGTTTACCGTTGGTATACTTTGGTGCATGATGCACACCATCATGCAATAATGCATTAAAGAAAAGAAATTGGGAAGATAGGACAGTATTGAAATGGGAATGATAAAGTCTGACAGTATTAAGTCTCTGGAATACACCTGCTACTTAACTGACTCTGTGGTGGCACATGTTAGTGCAGTTGATGCAGCAATACATTCTTTTTTGGGGTAGATGGTACTGGGTTTGAATACAACTGAATCTTAACACTTTTAAGTGCTGTCATATTACCATTGCTGCACATTGATATGTGATGTACAACATCACACGATAATGCATTAAGGAAAAGAAATGGAGAAGATAGGAACACGGTGAAATGGGGAGGAAGCAGGGAAAAGAATAAATGGAAAGCAATACAGGAATGTACAGGTGGGAGGTAGGAAAGAACCATAGCTATCCATTTCTTCAATAGTAAAAACTGATAATATATGCAGAATATTAGCTTAATTAGGAATGTCACCTCCAGAGACCAGGGTGACCACAACACAGTCATACTGTGTAACACATTGGACTGAATCAAGTGTGTGAAATGGAGAGATATGTATGAGACAATTTTTTTTTTGTGGGACAGGTGCCATTTTTTTGAGAGAGAAAGAGAAATGTTGGAGAAGGGACGTAGGTATGTCTGGGTCTGCTAAGTTGAGTAGGTGAGGAAGCAGTTGTAGAAAGACAAGACAAACAAGATAAGACACAGGGATGGTGATGGAGACAAGAGGTTGGTGAACACCATGAATGGGGTGAGAGTGGAGACATCCAGGACCCATGGTTGTCAAGCTGGGTGACAGAGAAAATTGAGTCCTCACCCACTGGACATTGCCTCACTCCACCACAGGCTGGAGGGCTCCTCTCCTCCTCCTCCTCCTGGTCCTATATAAAATGAGGGAGAGCAGCCCCTCCATCCAGCATAGGCATGCACCAAAAATGTGGTGTACAACCCTATGCACCATCCCTGACAGTTCAGCATGGGTGATAAACTCATCAACTCTGCCACTGCTCCCAGATGGAACCACTGGACTTTCCTTCGGGGCAAGACTACCTGAAGGGGCAGGTAGTGCATGGGCAGCAGAGGTGATGCTGCCAAGTTGGCCCCCAGACATGCTGGGCAATTGTGCCAGGGCCAGTGGAGTGGGGGCAGGCGGATCCTGTTGGGCAGTCCTACCCTGCTATACTGTGGAGCCTTTTGTGATGTGGTACACATGGATGACATGGACACATTTTCACATAATAATATAAAACAAACAAAAAAGGGAGATATAACAGTTGGGGTGAGAGAAAAAAAGAGGTAAGATTAGTACCTTCTTATGTAACATACAGTGCATTAATACAATTATTTGACTCTATTATCTTAATCTTTACTCTTAAGACTACTACCCAATAACAGATAACTATTATTTTTAAGACTAGCAGCTCCTAACAGATGCACACTATATTACAGATTGCAGCAAGTACTCCTTTACATGTGTGTATATTGCACATATGAGTGTTCCAGTTATACAGATTACAGTTTACAGAAAGGGCATGTGTGCCACTGGTATTGAGTTTTACTTTAAACCTTTAAGTTACACATAACTGAAGAATTAACATGATTGTATACTTGGGAAGTGTGGTATTTGAACCCACTGCCTCTGACTGAAGTCTAATATGGTACTCTTGGTTTGTGCTACAGTGTAATGCATGCATACTTGCTTTTACAGTTGAGATATGCATGCTTAATTTGATACAACTGTATAAAATACCAAACAAGTTATCTTTAACTTTTAATGCTACAATAATATCACTTTCTAACTCATGCATACCACATGCCTCCCTCATCCTCGCCAGTCTTGCGCCATGAGTCCTAACATTGCAATCTGTCTCCATGGCAACTGTGGAAAAAACAGAACAGAATACTGTTATGAATACCAGTCTTGCCTATATTTAGCTTTTAAGCCTTACAAGTACTCTCTGTAGTTGATATTTACACATCTGTGGGATGTCCTCTGTCCTAAATTGAGGGTGCCCCTCTTCTCCCTCTGGAGGTCATTGTAGTGCTGCCTATATTGTTCACCAGTGCAGAGGATACTGGTGGCATTGGTCACAGCCTGGGCCAAACTATTCCAAGCCTCTGACTTATAGTAGGACCAAGAATAGTCCCCCTGCAGCAACGTGGCACTGTGGTGTTTCACCAAGAGTCCAATAAAAGTCTTGGACTCCTGGACATCCCATCTCTGAGCCCTAAATCTAACACTTTCTCCATGAATGCCTGATATGTTTATTGTGGGTCAAGAACAATGGAGAATGATGGCTTCCCACCAATTCCAGTTATTGTGTTTACTGGGAGTGTACACACTGTTTGAAAGTGTTGTGCACCCCTTACCATCATGCAAACATGGTGTGCAATGGTAAGTGGTGTGCAACAGTGCCTACCAATGCAATTTCAAGGTTATTTGATGTACAGGCAGTGTGTGTGTGTGTGTGTGTGTGTGTGTGTGTGTGTGTGTGTGTGTGTGTGTGTGTGTGTGTGTGTGTGTGTGTGTTTGTTTTACAAATGTGAAGGTCAAGGCAGTTCTGAGAGCAGAAATATATTTACAGGAATATGGCACACAGTATACCCACAGTCATCCATTTGATAATAAGCACGACCTTACATAGATAAATAAATAACTGACACAGTGTCTCAGCCCTCATACATATAATTAATATCGTACACTTCGCAAAGTGTTATAAGTGAGATTGACTATAATGGGAAGTGGAACATACAGTAAAAGTGCTGTATTTCAACCCAGGACCATGAGTATGGCAGTCCTACACTTAACACCTGTTGCCACAACAAGGTTAAGAAAACACTTGTCTATTGTGCAGTTCATTACTATAAACTGCATTGTCATAACAGTAAAACAAAGGCTGCACATGCTGTACTAGATCCCAAGACCATCAGTACTCCATTCCTACATTTAGTCCTGCTGCCACAAGGAATAGCACTGATTAAATGCATCCAGTTTCTATTTTTGGCTATCTAATTTCTGGGTGGTCTACTTATCCAGTAAAAAAGGGAGAAATACTTGAAATGAGGAAAAGCAATCTATGACATACACAGTAGAAAATTTTAGTACACATAAGGTATTTCTACATAGGTTTGGATTTCAACTCTCACTCCAATGCACCTTCAGAAAACTGGATGGGTGCCTTATCCCTCTTTGTCACACAAACAGCTTTGCAACAAAGAACTGAAGTCATTCTTCACACACCCAACTGTAACAGAATGTACACTATCAAACCATAGACTATTTGTACATTTATTACATTTATTATATTTGGATGTAGAGCACTTAGTGATCACACAACCTGCTATGATTACTTCTTGCAACTATACAGCTCTATCTTACCTTTCTGTGTTTCTTGGTCATTCGTTAGTTAGCTGACCAGTACTCTGACACATGCAGTATGTAAACCATTCTATATCACTGGCTTTAAAATGTGTGAGGATATTAACTGGGAATAATATGATATGCAGTTGCCAACAACTGAAGGGCAGGTTTGATGGTACAAACAAGAATATAATGCTCCTTTTGGGGGGAGCAAAGGTGAGTTACTCTTATGCCACATACAAGGGTACACTGTTCTTTTGAGGGGGAACAAAGCTGAGTTGCTGTTATGGCACAAAGAAGCATAGACTGTTCTTTGGTGCAAGCAGAGGTGAGTTACTGTTATGGCACAAAAGAATGGACTATTCTTTTGGGTAGAGCAAAGGTAAGTTACTGCTATGGCACAAGCAAGGATATGTTGCTGTTGTTACTGTGCTTGTTTTGCTTCCTGCCTGTTGTTTGATCATATGATGGTTGTGAAGTCAGAAACTGTAATGTGTATCATTACTTTCTAACTTCTCTTTAATGACTTTTCCAGTACAAATGTATGGTACTAAACTGATGACATGCAGTGATCATCAGTACTTTTGAGAGGTGTGACTGTGTGAATCATTGATGCCTGAGGCGTACTTCTTACTACTGGACACATATAAGACAAATAAGTGTCTGCTGTCACATGTTGGGTGGTGCAGTGGTTAACGTTGTTGCCTCACAGCAAGAGGTTCTCTGGTTCGATTCTCGGTTGGAGTGCCTTCTGTGTAGAGTCTGCATGTCCTCCCTGTGTTCATGTGGATTCCTTCAGATACTCTGGTTTCCTCCCACAATCCAAAGACGTGTCTGGAGCATTTCTCTTCAGGTCTCCACTGAAAATAGGCTTTGTCCGAATCAGACTTTCCTGGTCAAAAAATGTTAAATAAATATGTTAAGGTAAGTTCTGTACAAATCTCCCACCTTTTACTTGCTTACTGTACCAAGTGATGAAATACAAGGATATGCCATAATATTAAACAATACACTCTAGGTTCAGGACTTATCTTGTAAATGTAGCAGTTGCCACAGTGTTACTTCAGAGCTGACTCTGTCTGATGCAAGCAGTACACAGCCAATACATGACAAGGAAAGGTTGTGTGAGTTGCCTGGCATGAATGTTGTTATATGTATGTGAGCAGGAGGAAGGTTTTAGGCCCCTAGGTGGTGAGTGAGTGTGCTATGCATTGTCTCTCAGCCAGTGCAAGGGCATACTGAACACACCTATGTCTGCCTACATCCACAGCAGCTGGTGGTTCGCCCTCTGACTCCTCATCTACCTGCAACTGTGGCGACCTTGGCATTGGAGGTGGGATGTGTGCTCCTTCCTCTTGCTGATCCTGCTGCAGTTGTTTCCATAACATTATGTTCTGTAGCATGGCACATACTGTGAAGATGTACATGTCCGTGGGTTGTACTGCAGGGATCCCCCAGATGTATCTAGGCACTGGAACTGTGATTTCAGCAGCCCAAATGCATGCTCTATGATGTTTCTGGTTTGAGCGTGTGCCTCATTATGACATTCTTCCGTGGATGTCTGCATTTCTAATGGATGTCATCGTCCATGGTTCCAGTGCATAGCCTGCATCTCCCATTAAGTGACCCTGTGGGATATCCTACCTAGCAAACATCTGGTACAGTTGGGAGGTGTGCCAGATTGTTAGTAACACAACAGGCAACATACTTGCTTTTGATGCAGAAGGCTATTTCTACTCCCATATCAGATATGTGAATCATGGTAACTGCCAGGGTTTGCCAGCACACACATTCAGTATGATTCCCTTGGCATTACACATGACTTGGCAGTTGATAGAGTGGTGACCCTTTCTGTTAATGTAGATCCTACCTGTTCCCCAGGTGGTGCATGAGTGCAATCTGTGGCACCCAGTACTTCAGAGTAGTAGCACTGTTGTATATTTCTGCCCCTCTCTTCAGAGCTATGGAGAAAATATATGCACTCACTGGAATGTTGGAGAATAGCATTCAGGAATTGGTGGAGGATCCTGGATGCTGATGCCCATGACAACCCCTGCATGTCCCCTGTTGGTCTCTGAAAGGTACCTGTAGCTAAGATTCTAAGGGTTACACATACCTTTAGTTTCCAGTGGGATGGGTTCTCCTCTGTTGGGTCTGGCTCTGGCTCTGAGTTGAGGGCAGCAGAAGTTGCAGAGTTCCTGTAGTGTGTCCCTGTCCACCCTGTAGCTCTCTACAATTTTCATGCCATATAGGTTGTGATAAGTTGTGATAAGTTAAATGTAGCCTGGAAACTCTTCTCTTTCAATCCTAGGCCCATTGCCAGCAACAACAGCAGCAGTATTGACCAGTCTCTAGCACATACAAATAGATTAAAGCAGCAACTTCCCCTAACATTCTGTCTGTGTAGACTTTCCATGTCTGTACTTCAAAGTTTTGACATCTGCAGGAAAAAACAGCATGAAGTCTACATGGATGCATTATAGCTTGTTGAATAGCTCCACCATATTAGATTGGTTGATTAGCATGAAATTCAGCTGCTTATGCTGTAATTAGCATGTATAAAATGCAAAGACAGATGCAATCCATTAATAATTGACACCATTATAAAAAGGCAAATGTGTAGCTATCCAAACTGATGATGAGTAAAGCTGTATATGTTTGGAAGACTGCAAAGACACATTTTCTTCAGAATATATCTGTACAGAGGAATACTGAACTTCAGCAGATATGCTCCCATTTTTTCACATACATACTGCATGTGCTGCACTTTTATCTGTATGCATTAGTTAGAAGTGTAAGGATGGCATGGGCATGTTTGTGAAGCCATTTCAGATGTACACATGATTTATAATACATGAAAATAGAATGCTGTGTGATAAATATGTACTAATGTTTCAGCGACATGTCCTTTGATAGCACTTTTAGCATTTCAAAGGTGTTTTGTTAGCAAAATGGGTCATTTGCCTGTTCTTTTGTGGGGGGGGGGGGTGCAAGTTACTGTTATGGCACAAAGATATGTTGCTCTTGTTACTCTCCTTGATTTGCATCCTGCTTGTTGTTACTATTTCACATCTGTAGACTGTTTATGCATCTCCACTGGGTAATACTGACTGGCTACCTTTTCTGTTTTATCTGGAAACAGTTATTTTGAAGTTATGTGATACTTATGTGTATTATACTTCTGTTGTCTTTTAGGACACCTACAAGTATGTCACTCAAGCATGTCAATCCACAGAGACCCCCTTCACTGATGCCAAAAATCAAGTAATTATCAATGGGTTTCAGCAATATGGTGATTTTCTCATGGAAAGGAGACGGCGTGATATGGCATGGAGGATGAAAATATGGCAGCTGATTGTACAAGACCTGAATGCCATAGGTAGCCATGGCAGAACATATGAACAGGTGTGCCACAGGGCCACTGACATGATAACATCTACATGGAGGCAAGCAGCTGCAGTGGGCCATGACCAAATGGTTGTTGGGGAGGGCCTGCTAGGGAACAACCACTAAACCCCAATGAAGAGTTCCTGGCAAATATTAGAGCTCTAGACAGCTCCTAGGAGACTGCACTACAGCATGTCATGGATGTGGGTGCAACACCTTCTGAGACAGCAAGCATGTCCCATGAGGAACTTCCAGGTAGGCTTTACTATCTGAACAGTTGAATACCATTGTATAGTAAAACAATTAAAATAAATAAGTTAATTCTGTGTCACATGTCTTTTTGCAGGGGTTGAAGATTGCTACAGTTTTAAGCTTAGGTTGGAGTTGTTAGCCATGTTCTTGTTGAAAGTAGAGTTAAGGCATATATAAAGGGGTAAATGTAGTACCCCTGTGTTACTGTTAATTGTGATGATGTCGCCCTTACCTCTTGCTTAACTTAAGTTCATAGGTATGTACTGGGCTATCTGCCTGAAGGTATTTATAAGCCTAGCCAGAATGTGTTGGCTTTCGCCACCCCCTTAGATTAGTTCCCTGTGCCTCTGTCCAGCAGAGACATTGAAGTGATCCCCGGGGTAAACTTTCTGTTTCCCATCCAGTAGTCAAGGTTTCTTTTGAAGAGTGTTAGTGAGCAGCTCTACCTTCTTCCAGGATTGTTTAAACTAGAGCACAGTATGTGTCCTGCAGATGATAAGCTAAATATGTTTATGTCAGTACTGCTGATCAATTTAAAGAAATATTGTAGTGTGTGATTTTGATCTCAGGCCTGTTGTGAGTATTGCTTTATTGTCTGTAATAGTAGCAGCGCTGTTACTTTGTTAGCATATATTGCACTATAGTAGTGCAGGTATTAATGTATTCCTGTGTTTCTTGCTTTTATCACAGGTGAACATAACAGTGGAAGTATGGACCCTGTGCCACCTGATGTCAGTGTATCAGCAATCTCTGAAGATGATGATGGTGGGCAAAATGAGGTACAGTCAGGGAGGTGTAGAGGTTGAATCTGACACAAAGGTTGGCATACAGCTATCCCTTGTATTTCCGTTGGACACAGCCAATAGGCCTATGCCTACCCAGTCCACTGAACCCAGAGATATTGGACAGGTGGAGGGCGAGGACATTGATCAGGGAAGTGTGGCTACTGCAGCTTCAGTGCCTGTTGAGTCTGGCCATAGCCAAAGTGGGCAAAGTGCCACACAGGAGGATTGATAGGGGTGCCTTCTATCGCTCCTCCATCGGGTGCAGGTGTCACTTCCCATGCCACTCAATGTACGTTTAAGGCCATTATGGAGGCACAGGCACATTCCTATAGGTGCTCCAGACAAATGCTCACGGTTGTGGGTGTGGTACAGTCTGACATGCGTGACTGCCTCCCCGTGTTGCTGATTCACTGGATCAGATGAATGACACATTGGAATGAGGGATGTCTGTGAAGGACCAAGGGATGTCTGTCATGGAACAAGTATTGACTGTGATGGAACATCTGCTGGGAAGGGAACAGCATCCTGGTGGGCGTAGGTCACCCACAACATCTGCTGTCAGCTAACATGGCCATGCCTGGTCATGCTCCCGTAGTGGCAGTACTTCCACTGCTCCATCAGTGATTGTGCTGTCCACACCCAGACATGGCAGGCCATGGGGTCATGGTCCTAAGTGTTCCCATGAAGGGAGCTCATCCAGCAAACATTGGTTATGTTCAGGTAACAGCACTGCATCTGACCGTGGGCATGGACGTGCCAGTGCAACTCCTGGCAGAGCCAGTTCTTGTGGTCGGTGATGACAGTGAAGAGCTACTGAGCTGTTAAAGACAGCTGAAGCACTCTTGATAAACAACAGTTTAAAGTGAAGCTTACCAGCTCTTACAAGAACTGTTGAGCTGCTAAAAACAGCTAAAGCACTCTTGATACAAACAGCGATCTAAGTAGGAGCTTCCCAGTTCTAATTAGACTGTTAAAAACTCTTTATTATATAAAACAAATATTAAAACAAACAGTAAAATACAGGATAAGCACTTTCAGTTATGCTTAACCGTCTTCAGATCCTGTTAAAAGTAAGAAAGATTTCCTTTTTATATACAAAGCAGTTGCCACTCCCATTCTGAAAACATCATTCCTTAAAGTGAAAGCTTAGATTATATTTACTTTTTATTTCTCAGGCCTCACTCCTTTAATATAGGTTTTAAGGGTACTACCCCATTCAGTCCTGGGGGATGATCTGCTCTCAGACCCATAATCCACCTTGCTTCTTTAGCTTCCATTTTATTCATTAGGTCACCACCTCGTATACTTTCTTTAATGTTTGATAAAGCCATAAATCTAAAAGAATGGTTCTCAGATCTAGAGATATGTTGGTAGGGATTCACTATACAATTTCGAAGTACTGAAATGTCAAATTTCAGTATTTCGAGACTGAATAGTCGAAAACCCACATACACGAAAACCCACAATCATGAATACCACAACCACAACCATTCACACACACACACAAACCAAGACATAATCACACACACATACACCTACCTAACTAAACAAACATAACAACACACAGAAATACACCTGTCCTACCTATAAGCAGGGGACAATCAATTTGAGATTTCAGTACATCGAGATTGTCTAGTGTATCCGTTGGTAAAGAGAATTGGTTTCTACCTTGTTTCTTATATCACATAGGTGGCGAAGAATACGTTCCTTGAATCTTATGCCATGATGTATGTGGAGAGAGTAAAAGCGATGTCACTGTAATCTATCTGGTATAGGGTGAGGTGATGTCTGCCTGGCTTCATTCCAGTGTCTGACCATGCTGTAGTGGGATGAATACATATCCAAAAATATGATATAGCTGATGACATCAGCAGTGTGTGTGTGTGTTGTGAATATGGTAATAACAGTGTCACACATGCTGCAGTAAAAGGCTCTCTGTAATGTCAAGTAAGAGCACACACACATACACACACGCAAACAGTTGACTGCAGTGAGAATAGAATCCCTACCTATCCAAGTACACAGACTACAGAACACAGTACCTAATGCAAGTGCCACTGTATAAGTCTGTCTCTTGCAAGACTGCAGCTGAACCTACAGTACATGACATCAGCAGGACATGTGTGAGACAAGACGTTGGCAGGCCTGCATAAGTTCATACCCTCATAGGTTCATACAAGGCTACTACCATAATGGCCCTAGGTACATAGGAGGTTACTAGCCTAATGGCCCTAGGGCCTTTTTAAGCCTAGCAAAGTTGTACCATTGTTCCCTTATAGACCAAGATATGTAGTCCATATTTGCGAATCCATGATCACCACTAGTTATCTCTGTCTAAGAGTGACATAGGTGAAACCCCTGGGATAATTTTACGATTTTCCATCCAATTGTCCAAGTTGTGCTTAAATAGGGTTATTGAGGAGCTCAGCTTTATGTGAATTGGGAGTTTGTTCCATAGCAGTAGCAATCTCTTTGATACATATCGGTCTCTCCAGCATGTCCTGTAGATGTCGCAGACTAGGTTAAGGCTCCTACAGTGAGTAAGTCTTGTCCCATTTGATTTGCAGAGGTGCTGCATTTCCATTAAGGCAGGGTTTGAGAATGCTCTATAGGCCAGTCACAAGTTGCCTGTCAGCAGACTGTACAATACAAAGTACAGTGACAGGGCCTTCAGTCTGTCCATGTAGGTCATGTGTTGAAGTCCCTGGATTTTCTTGGTGAGAAACCCCTTAGGTCTCTCCAGCTGATGCAGGTGTCTGGTAATTTACATGTAAAAGGGAGCATTATACTCTATTATTTCAGCAGGACTAAGACAGAATATATGTGTGTGAATGAGAGGGAGGATAGAGGAATGGTGAGGATGCAGGGAGTAGAGGTGGCGAAGATGGATGAGTTTAAATACTTGGGATCAACAGTTCAGAGTAATGGTAAGTGTGAATGAGAGGTGAAGAAGAGAGTACAGGCAGGATGGAGTGGGTGGAGAAGAGTGTCAGGAGTGATTTGTGACAGACGAGTACCAGTAAGAGTGAAAGGGAAAGTTTACAAGTGGGTAGTGAGACCAGCTATGTTATATGGGTTGGAGACAGTGGCATTGACAAAAAAGCAGGATTCAGAGCTGGACGTGGCAGAGTTAAAGATGTTAAGATTTGCACTGGGTATGACAAGGGTGGACAGGATTAGGAATAAGTATATTAGAGTGTCAGCCCAGGTTAGAAGGTTTGGAAACAAAGCCAGAGAGACAAGATTACATTGGTTTGGACATATGCTGAGGAGGAATGCAGAGTATATTGGGAAAAAGATGCTAAGGATGAAACTTCCAGGTAACAGGAAAAGAGGAAGGCCTAAGATAAGGTTTATGGATGTGGTGATAGAGGACATGCAGGTGGTTGGTGTGACAGAGCAAGATGCAGAGGACAGGAAGGAATGGAAACAGATGATCTGCTGTGGTGACCCCTAACGGGAACAACCAAAAGAAGAAGAAGAAGATACTCTATTATTTGTCTGATGAGGGGTGAGTACAGTGGATTGATAACATCCTTAGTCTTGAATGCTATGCCCCTACTTATGAGGTGTGCAACATAAAAAGCCTTCCTTACCACTGTGGATACATGATGATCAAAGCTGACATTGCTATCGACCTGCATTCCCAAATCTCTCACCATTGGGTTGGAACTTAGGGGGGTATTATTAATAATGTAATTTGCAGGTACCTCTCCCTTTGCTGAAAGGGATAATAGCATATTTTTTTTGGGTTAAGTCTAAGTCTGTGGCTTTGGTAACAATCATTTATGTATGTAAGCCCGTTTTGTAGTATGTTGACATCATTTGGGGTTTCAATTATTGCACACAGTTTGCAGTCATCAATGAACTTGGTGAGCCACAGGCCATCTGTTATCACCTGAATTTCTGAGAAATAGATTCCAAACAGTAGGAGGACCAGGACAGACCCTTGTAAAATACCACTGGTAACAGGTCTGCTGGTAGAGGTGGAATCCCCACGTATGACTGTATGCATTCTATTGGTAAGCCAGTTGACCACCTGTCTAATGACGCATGGGTTAATCCCCAGCTGGGTGAGTTTCTCATAGATGCCTGAGTAGGGAATTGTGTCATAGCCCTTTGCCAAGTCAAGATAGGCAGTATGTACTGATTTGCCTTCATCCCGGGCTTAGGTGACACTCTTGAAGAATTCCACTATTTTAACAGGCATGATCTGCCATTAACACAGCCAAACTGGGTTGGGTCAAGAGTTTGAAGGTCACCAATGTCCTTATTGATAAGATCCAAGATGATCCTCTCCATGGTCTTACAGACAAGGCTGGTCAGGCTTATATGTCTAAATGTCCCTTGGGTTGGTTCAGGGATACCCTCTGTGCAAGGGGAGTATGGTTGCTGTTTTTCATTCTGCCAGGACAAAGCCAGTTCTTAGATTGTATTTGAAGAGAGTACCCAGTGGTTCCACTAATCTTGCTTTACACCATTTACTAAGCAGCCTGGGATGTTATCCAGTCCCATAGAGGCTGTGTTTTTGGCTTTGGCAAGTGTGGTTATGACCTGTTCTTTGGAGATAATAGGTAAAAAACTGGTGACGGGTATGCTTTGGGGTATGATTGCTGGAGAAGGGAATGTGATTTTTTTTCCAAACCTGTCTGCTAACAGGTTGGTGATGTCCTCAGGTTCAGTATGACTGGTGCTGTCCACGATGAATTTGGTGCAAAGCTGGGCCTTCCCTTTTACATTACAGACATAGTTAAAGAATGCTTTGTGATCATCCTTAGATATGGATGCTAATTTAGTTTCATAATTAGCTTTAGTGGACTTTATAAAATGTCTCATTTGCTTGTTCAAGCAACAAAGGGTGTTCTTCTTCTGAGACTCTTCCCTCTAATACCTGGACATCAGTTTCTGTCTCCTGTTGTATAATCTATTTATGCTAGATGTCCACCAGGGCAGCTTCTTTATTTATGAGCAAGTTTTTATCTGTTCTGGTACAGCTAAGTCGATACACTTGTGAAGCTGTTTATACAGGGCATTTGTGTACATCTTCATATAAGAGTCTTTACTGTCAGTGTGGAGGCATATGTGAATGGGGCGTGCCTTCGTTGAAGGTTGTGTGTCAGGGCTGGTAACCAGGTACGTAAAAATCCACTACCAATCATTAGCGGACCGGAGTTCCGCTGTGGCGACCCCTAACCGGCAAAAAGCCGAAAGACACAACAACTGTCAGTAGTGGCAGGAGGTTTGAAACTATGCATGCCATCACTTAGGCAGCTATAGTTTGCTTTGGAGAAACTTTTCAACCATTTGGAACCCGTGGGGAGGCGGGGGTCATGTACAATTGTTACATTGAATGTGACTGATTTATTGTCAGACCTTACCAGGGAGATTCTCACACATGGGGTGGTGCAGTGATCTCCCATGCTAGTGAGTACTAGGTCAAAGACATTCCATTTCCTTGTGGGGGTGTGGACTAACTGTTCCAGAGCATTTCTGTTTACAAAGTGCAGGAAACTTAGCCCAAGTGTGTTTGAGCTCATATATGTATCCCAATTGATGAAAAGATAGTCAAAGTCACCCATGCCTAGGGTGCTTGGCTGTATTATGAGTGACTCAAGTAGGTCCAGGAATACACTGTGTGGTTTTCATGGTTCCTGTTGGTGGACCCATAGCTAACAATGACACGGAAAGGGGGTCTTTCCTACAGTTAGTTGAACATGGAGTAATGCTAGGGAGTTGTACTGCTTAACTAGTCTTGAGGTGCATTTGTCTTTCATGAAGATGGATACACCTTCCCCTTTGTTTCTTTCATGTTCATTTTGGGGCCTGAATGTGTGGAAGAAATTATAGCCTTTCATGGCCGGAGTACTCTCTGTGGCCCTAAACCAAGTCTTTGTGACTGCACAAGCATCGACATCTTCCCAAATAAGTTGTGCCTCCATTCAGTGCAGTTTCTGATTTACACCCCTAGCATTAAGCAGCATAACCTTGACTCTGTCTTTTGAGGATATTTTTATGTCAGAAATTTTGTTCTTATGACATTGCTTAAAAAAGGCAAGTACCTTGGCCAATAACTGAAAGGCAAGAGGTGACAGATGATGACCATCCCTGGCAAAGCAGTGTGATTTGTTGACCATATCATCACAGGCTGACAAATACTGGACCTCCCTGGACTGACACCACTTGCTAAGCCAATTGCTGAAGTCAATAATTATTTTGTTTGTATTGAGGCATCATCCTTGGTAAAGGTAGACTGCTGCTTAGGGTTACGGACATGCCCATCTGGGGCAGATAATCTGAGAACTCAGTCATATAACTCTTCATATAGTCCATTGAGGTATGTTTCAAGTCAGTAACTTCAACATGGAGTACGACAGAGTTGTAACTGTGTTGTTATTCAGATACTTCAGTGTGTGGTTGACTTTGTGGATCCTGGCATCAGATAGGCAGATGACCATTACTTTCTCCTTATACAATCTGGTGAGAGGGACATCTGTGTCTCATTGTGGATTTGCCTATGACCAATACATTGGTATTCAGGTGTTTTGCCTTAAGGGCTTAATGGCTGACACACTGATGCATTTGTTTTTATGTGTAGTGGATTCCATTGGGACTGTAATGTGTGCAGAAGGTTTGCATTTGTAAGGTCTCTGCTCTTTGGGTAAGCTTCTAATGACTACCTGTGTGTATGTGGAGTTATTTGTTGTGCACTTGGTCTGTTGAGGAGGTGAAATGTGTGTGTTAACAACCTGTTTGATATCTGGTTTGTTGTTACTTGAGAGATAGCATTTATTCTAGATTCATTGTATAGTTGCATCTCTCACATATTGTATTTGCAATTTTTATGAGTACATGGTTGTCAGTATACATGAGGCAATAGAAGCCTAGCTTTGTAAAAACACAAGTACCCTTATTAAGCATATTTAGATGGTTGTTGTTAGCAGAGCAATTTTGTGAACTGCAACAACTGGGCCTGTCTCTGAAGGACGTAGATGCCAGCCCAGAGGTGACTTTACAATCACCCAACCAGTAGTGAATGTTGCGCTTAAATAGGGTCATTGAGGAGCACTGCTTCATATGCAGTGGGAGCCTATTACCGAGGAGTGTGAGTCGCTTGAGGATATATCTGCCTTCTCTGCATGTTCTGTTTATGTCACAGGCTAAGTTGAGAACTCTGGCCCAAGTTGTTCCTGTCCCATTTGATTTGCAGATGTCCAGCATTTCTGTTAGGGCAGGGTCTGAGACTTCTCTGTAGGTTAGGCATAGGTCACCCCTCAAAAGCTTGCAGGAAACCAAGTACAGTGGCAGGTCTTGTAGTCTTTCCATGTATGTGATGTTTGTAGGACCTGCATTTTCCTAGTCACAAACCTCTCCAATTGCTGCAGTTGTCTGGTGAGGTACAGACAGAAGGGACCCTTGTACTCAATTAGTGGTCTGATAAGGGTGGAGTACAACAGAGCTATGACCTCTCTGGTCTTGGATGTGATGTCCATCTATATGATGTGCACAATATAGAATGTGTGTCTCACCACTATAGACACATAGTGATGAAAGTGTAGATTGCTATGAACATTTGTTCACAAGTTTCATAACACCATGTTTAAGCTGAGAGGGGTGTTATGTATATCATAATTAGCAGGGGGTACTCCATTGCCAAAGGGGACAATGAGGCATTGTTTGCTGTAAGGATCAGTCTATGAGTTTGGCACCAATCATTTGTCTCTGTCAGCTACTTCTGTAATATGTTACCATTAATGGAATAAATCTATATGAGTGTGTCCAGTTAAAAGTCATCTGCAAATGGGGTAAACCACAGGCTACCTACCGCCGGCTGCACTTCAAGGAAGTAGTTTCCACACAGTTGATGGCCAAGCACAGATCCTTGGCAAGTACCATTAGTAAGTGGCTAGTGGAGTGGTGCAGTCCCAGCTTTAAGAGTGTGTGTTCTGTTTGTGAGCCAGTTGGCTATCCAGACAGTACTGTATGGCTTAATTCCCAGATGGGACATTTTCATTATGAGACATGAATGGGTGATATTGTCAAAGACCTTGAATAACTGAACATAGGTGGCATGTCCTGTTATTTATTATCCAGGTCTTCAGGGTCAGTATCAAAGAAGTCCACAAGGTTCAGTAGGCAAGAGCTATCCTTGACAAACACAACATGGGATGATTCAAGTGTGTTGAACATCAACTATGTCTTTGTGGATAAGGTCCATGCTGATCCCTTCCCTAGCCTTGCAGATAAGGCTTGTTAGGCTTATGGGTCAGTAGCTGTAGTTCTGCATGTCACCAGATTGATGTGCATGGCATATGACACAACACTTGCTATGACTTTCTGTAGTGTAGGTGATATATGTGTGGAACAGTACTGAGGTTGTAGTGCTTGGAGGGGCAACACATTGCTGTATTGTAAATATGTGACCTACTGTGAGATAGGGCCTTCATTTTTTTAATTTTTCCACATGTAAAGTCATGTTATACACAAGAAATGGACAATAAACAGCAATAATACTTAATATGTAGTTTTTTATTGATCAACAATTAGCAAAGTGTATTCGCATGGAAAATGCACCTATTTGTGCACTGCTTAGCAGTGCCGAAATGCGAGTCATGTGAGTCTATGAAACACACTTGCTACTTAACTGACTCTGTGCTAGCACATGTTAATACATTGATACTTTCCTTTTTGGACCAGATGGTACTGGGTTTGAATCCTTTTCTCTTTTTTTTTTCTTTCCTTTTCCAGTGTTTGCGCATTGGACTGCTCAGTTCAAACACAGGAAATGGAGGAAAATGAATGGCAGGTTTGGCTGTGTTTATTTGGTTTGTGTGAATAATAGAGGTGTGCAAACTAGAGTCCAGGGAGCAGACAGGACCCAGAAAGCCAAAAAATAGAAACTGAATGCATTCAATTAATACTATTGGGCATAGCATAAACTCGCTAAGTGACCCTGCACAGCAGTTAACAGCAAGACCTTAAGAATGAATAGTAAAATAGACAATATCATGTACCTATTCCTGTGTTAGCAGGTGTAAGTATAGGGCTGGAATACAGATGGTCCTGGGTTCTAGTACAGGGTGTGCATCCTTTGTTTTACTGTTGTGACATTGCCATTTGTAGCAATGAACTGCAACACAGACAAGTGCTTTCTTAAACTTGCTGTGGCAACATGTTTAAGTGTAGGACTACCATACACATGCTCCTGGGTTCAAATACAACACTTTTACTGTTGTTCCACTTCCCATTATAGTCGCTCTCACTTATAACACTTGCCATAGTATAGCTGATATTAATTATATGCATGAGGGCTGAGACATTAATATTGTGTCAGTTATTTCTTTATTTATTTATCTGTGTATTATCACAATTATTATCAAATATATGACTGTCAGTATACTGTGTACTATGTTCCTGTAAGTATATTTCTGCTATCTGGACTGGCATGGCCTTCACATTTGATTAACACACTTAAACAACTGTCTGTACATCAAATTACCCTGAAGCTACATTGGTAAAAACAAAAAAGCAAAACAGCTGTAGGTCTTCCCAAACTTTAATGTTAGCGCTTTCGTCTAAAATAATGCTTAGACTTCTTCAGACCTGAAACTACATTGCTTGCCACTGTTACACACCACATACTGTCCTGCAAACACGTTGCTCAGCAGCGCGCACCCCCAAGCACTGTGTTTGCATGGTGGTAAGCAGTATGCAACATTTTCAAACAGTGTACACACTCCTAGTAAATGTGATAACTGGAATTGGCTGGAAACCATCAGTCTCCATTCCTCTTGATCAATGGAATACATGGCAGGCATTCACTGAGGGTGTGAAATTTAGGGCTTGGAGATGGGGTGTCCAGGAGTTCAAGATTTTTGTTGGACTCCTAGTGAAACACCACAGTGCCAGGTTGATGCAGGGGGACTATTCTGGGACCCAGTATAAGTCAGAATCTTGGGATAGTTTGGCCAGGGCTGTGACCATGCCACTGGTGACCAATGTAGGCACCACTTTAGTGACCTACGTTGGAGGAAGAGGGGTACCCTCAATGCTTGAATCAAAGAATTTCGGACAGAGGACATCTCACAGATGTGTAAGTATCAACTACAGAGAGTACTTGTAAGGCTTAAAAGCTGAATATAGGCAAGACTGGTGTTCATAATGGTATTCTGTTCTGTTTTTTCCACAGGTGCCATGGAGAAGGAGTGCAATGTTAGGACCCATGGTGCTAGATTGGCAAGGATGAGGGAGGCATGTGGTATGTATGCAGCAGAAGAGTACTGTTATTGTAGCATTAAAAGTTAAAAATAGCTTGTTTGGTATTTTATACAGTTGTGTCAAATTGAGCATGCATATCTCAACTGTAAAAGCAAGTATGTATGCATTAGTCTGTAGCACAAAGATAGCTTTTTTGTTATTTTATACAGTTGTATCAAATTAAACATGAATATTCCAACTGCAAAAGCAAGTACGTCTGCATTAGTCTGTAGCACAGACAAAGAGTACAATATTAGACTTTAGTTAGAGGTGGTGGGTTCAAATACCACACTTTCCAACTATACAATAACTGTTAATTCTTCAATTATGTGTAACTTAAAGGATTAAAGTAAAAGCTCTATACCAGTGGCATACATGTGCTGCTGTAAACTATAATCTGCATAACTGGAACACTCATATGTGCAATATATGCACATGTAAAGGAGTACTTGATGCAATCTGTAGTATAGTGTGTATCTGTTAGGAGCTGGTAGTCTTAAAAGTAATAAGTTATCTGTTAGGAGTGGTAGTCTTAAAGGAAAACTCCGGGCTCCAGCACATGTTAACTCAAACACAAGTTTTCCTTTATCTTTGTAAAATCACCCTAGCCTCCTGCTGTTACAGGAATCCTCTAACAAGCTTTTTAGTTTTACATTTCTCTCCTTCCTTAGCGTAGGGCAGGGAGGACCATCCCCCATTCTTTTGTATCGCATACTTTCAGGTGGACTTTGTTTGCACCTTCGTGACATACCTTCGACACAGTCTAATCAGTAGTTCCCTCTTCTGATGTTCCTCCCACACTGTGACACAGACATTACAATGCTGGTCCGGTTAACAGCTGCTATAAATTACTGTTGTTGTGGAACTGTGCATGGTACTACCACTGTTTCCTTCAGGACTGAAAACATCATCGGAGCTAGTATTTCCTCCAGGAAAAAAGTGCAGCCGAACTGCTTGACAACTATCATCACATGCACTGTTTCGGTAAGCTAACTGCAAAAAAGTTTATTCCATACCAATATGTTGCTCTGCTTAAAGTGCATGGTGTCATTTAATAGTTTCTTGCTCATGTTCTCCTGTTGTAGCTGTTTTTTACATCTTACTACAATCGGTCTCCAACAACCATGCTTCATACCTATCAACTTTTTATAGCTAGAAATCTGGTGAAAGTCTCAAAAATAATGACAGTTTTTAGATTTTTCTCTTAAAGCCTTATAAAGTTGATAGAATGACAGATTTTGCATTACATACATTTGTTTGCTGATTACAAAGTCTAAATTTGAAATGGCTGTACTTAATGACTTACCCCTAATTTGCCAGA
>NC_056743.1:1252866825-1252914325 GCF_019279795.1 Protopterus annectens
GTAATGTGCAAGTTTTCCAGACACAGAAGGACTGGGAAAACAGATCTCAAAGCCAATCTTTGGAGGTGCAAGGCCATTATTAAAAAGGTAAGCAGTTTCTTTATTTAAAATAATGGCATTGTGTAATGGTTGTAATCTTATCTTATGTATAGGTAATGCTGGTGTGTTTGTTTGATCAGTTGGACTTTGCCCTTGTGATCAAACCATGCAAGTACTGGATATACCAGCAATTTCCCACACTCAGTCAGGGATTATAACTTAATCATACAACATACCATGTGTAGACACGGACTGGCCATATAGCTGAATATATCATGAAAAAATGTTCTGCTTATTTCCAAATTAATATGTGGTTATCAGTCCAGCATGGACATGTGCTGTTTTTAAGTTCATTTTGAGACTGAGTTGTCCAAGCATAGCTAATGAGGCTCATCTGAAGTTAATGTTTCTGAGGCACCTCATTAGATAATTTTGCAACTAATGTGTTCTGGAACAGCACATACCTGATCAGGTTCCCATAATGTGCTAATGGATTATGTGTAACATCGCAGCACTGATGTTAGCACTTGGCAGCACATCTATATGCCTACTTATAGGATTCAGAAAAAAAGGTTGTTTGTAAGGCATTTAATCATTTGTTCTCTTATAATGTGCTTTATCCAATTCAAATTCATAAGTGATGGAGCTAAAGACTATCCTGGCTCTCAGTGAGTTTACAGCAGAGAATTCAATCCTAAGCAGGGCACCTACCCATTGCAGGACATTCTGATAGACAGAGACATGCAATTTGAAGGGTCACCCATTCACCTTGGCAGGGCTAGCAACTCAACGGTGTAAAAATATGGCTCTAGGTTATGTGGTCATGTTGAATAATGTTGCCAAAATGGCCATGGGCATTTGATGCTGATAAGTGGGTTGAGGACACAGCCTATTCCAACCTATGCCAGGGACCCACGCTAATGGTGGGAGGGGTGTATGTGCCCTTATTGGCCAATGTGTGCCTGCCATAAAGCCCAACAGCCCTGGGTCAATAATCTTCTGGCCATCCAGCATCCAGTTGCCCAACTTGGGTTATCTGGGATAGCTCTGTTGAGCAAAAGCTGGACATAAAACCAATTAACCTGCCAAACATGAACTTGGATTTTCTACATCAATTGTAGGCTCACTGACAGGATGAGGCTTAGAAGTGATGACATGATGGTAAGGAGGAGGCTGGATATCCTATGGGATCCGCAGTCTACTACTCAGGAGGAGGAGGACAGGCTATGAATGGTGAGGGAATTCTGATGAGAGAGAAGTTTCAGAAGACAGTGAGGGATATTATCAGAATCAGTGACAGACTCATGGCAATCAGACTCCAGTGTAATGACAGAGCACTATTCATATTAGCCTTTGCTCCACATCAGAGTTGTGATAATGAGGAAAAAGGGTGCATTCTGACAGCAGTTGCAGACTTACCGGATAAAGCAGGACAATATGAATTGGTGTTGATAATGGGTGACTTGAATGCACACATCGGGACAGACAGAGCAAGATATGAGGACTGCCTGGGTCCATGTGGATGGGGCAACAGGAATAAAGAAACAAGAGGCCATTCTAGACTTCTGGCTGGCAGATTGCTTGATGATAACCAACATATTTTAGAAAGAGAGAGAGTCAAAAGATCACATACAAAAAGTGGCCAACATGCAGCTCAGGTAGACTTTTTCATAGTGGTGAAGACAGAGCACCGGGCTAGAATCAGCAATTGCAAAGTCACCCCCAGTGAAAAAGATCACCCACAGCATAAACCACTGGTTACCACATTCAGCTGCAAGCAGTGGTCATAGAAGACTCTATGGTCAACAGACACCAGGCTGAAGATCTGAAAGTTGACTGGAGAGAAACCACAAAAGTTCAAGGAATTACTCAGTGCTCTAGCACCTCATGATGAAGAGGAAATAGATGGAATTGAAGAAGAATAGCAGCACCTCAAAACAATAATTGTGAGTATTACAGAACAGATATGCGGCTGAGCCAGGTGTGGAAATAAGGTGCATAAGGAAAGTTGGTGGTGGAATACAGAAGTCCAGGAAGTCATCAAAGGAAAGGAGGAGTGCAGGAAAAAGTGGGAGATCAAAAATACAGGCCAGGCTAGGAACAAATATTGGTTGGCTAACAAAGAGGCTATGAAAGGAGTTGCAATAGCAAAGAACAAGGCATTAGAAGTACTCTATCAGTTCCTGAAAAGTGACTTAGTGGATGGCACAAAAAAACTATATCGGGTTGCAAGCAAAGACTGAAAGATAAAGAAGACAGTCAGATACCCTTCATGAGGGATGCCAACAACCTGCTGACCACAGTACATCAAAGGCAAATGGAAGGATTACTTTTGAATGAAGAAAGCCCACAAAAGCTGTTTTTCCCCAGACTTAGCCTACAATGAGAGAAGAAGAGGAGCCCATCCTAGAAGAAGTAAGAAGAGCACTAAGGAAAATGAAGTCAGGGCAAGCAGCAGGCTCAGATGAGGTCACAGCAGAGATGATAAAGATGCTGGATGAGACAGGAGAGAAATGGCTCCTGAGGGTACTCATAGCAGTGGGGAGAGAAAGGCATCTCTCAAATGACTGAAGAATAAGTATACTCATTCCAGTGTACAAAAACAAAGGGGACATCCACAACTGTGGGCAGTACAGAGGTATCAAACTCCTGTCACACTGCATGAAAGTTCTGGAGAGGGGGATTGATAAATGGATGCGCAGAGTAGTAGAATGTAAGGTGGGAGATGAGCAGTTCAGATTCAGATCAGGATGCAGCATAACTGACCTGATGTTTGCAGTGAGAAAGATAGGTGAGAAGAAGCTAGAGATGAAAGAGTCCAGTTGCACATTCCTAGACTTGCAAAAAGCATATGACAGGGTCTCAAGAAAGCTGATTTGGGCAGTCCTATGATGGTCTGAAGTCCCAGAAGCATTGGTAGAATTAGTGCAGGCAATGCACAAAGATCCAATCACTTGAGTATGAACAGTGTTTGGTCTCACAGAGGGGCTCCCAGTGGGAGTGGGAGTACATCAGTTTTCAGCTCCAAGTCCACTGCTGTTCATACTGATGATGGATTACATTAGCAAACAGGATGGAGGGGACAGATCAACAAAGTTGCTGTATGCAGATGATGTGACATTACAGGCAGACAGCAAGAACTTCAGCAAAGGATAGAGGAATGGAATGCAAAACGAAGGCACATGGGATAAAACTAAGTACAGATATGACAGTAGTAATGGCAGCAAATTGGGGAAATCAGAAGAACCTGAGAATTGAGATAGAAGGGTATATAGTGGAACAGGTTAACAGATTCAAGTATATGGAAGGGGTGGTTGAGGAGAAGGGAAGTCTGAATGAAGAGGTCTAAGCTAAATCAGAAATGCTATAGCCAACTGCCATAGAGTGTCAGGTGTAGTGTATGACAGAAGAATGCCAAAGAAGCTGAAAAGTAAGGTGCAAAAAACAGTGGTATGGCCAGTACTACTATATGGTACGAAACCTTGGCAGTAAAGGCAAAACAGATGAGGAAGCTAGATGTGATGGAAATGAAGTGCTTGAGATTGGTGGTAGGATGCACACTGTGGGACAGATGAAGAAATAAAGACATAAGGGCAAAAGCCAAAGAAGCTCCAATTGCAGAAAAGATCGAATAGAACAGATTATAGTGGTTTGGGCACATGTGCAGAAAAGCAGAAGACAATATGGTGAAGAAGATTTGGGACAGACAGGAAGAAGGTAAGAGGAAATGAAGGTGCACAGCAAAGATGTGGATAGAATGTGTGAGAGACCTGCAACAGTCAGGCATGAGTGTCGAAGAAGACAGAAGTGTGGCATTGAATTGAGAGAGATGGAGACAGTTAACATGATACCCCAACCCCATGTAGAAAATGGGGAAAAAGGGGGTTGATGATGATGACGATTCCTTTTGTTATTCTTTTCATAGCAAATTTCTTTCTTCATCTGTAAAGGCGCATTCTACAAGGGTGGGTGCATTCTCTGGTGCCTTTTTCAAGGGTTTGAACACCTACTCCACCACTGAGGCTGTCACTTGGTCCTCTGTTCATGCTTTCACTAAACACTACAAATTGGATGTTATTTCCAGGACCGGGGCTATTCTGCATGGGTTTGTAGAGGGTTTTTTATGCCTTCCTCTTCCCAGGCTTCCACTACCTTCTTGCACTCTCCCTTATGTAAAGAATACGGCAACAGTGACATAGATGGACATAGTTTAGTTGTGTAAAATCTTACCATAAAAGTAGATATCCTTCTCTTCACAGTTGCAGTATCTGGTCCTTCCCTCCTTACCCTGTTTTCTAGTTCCTGCCCTGTATTTGTGTTGCTCTCCTGGCCAAGGGGGGCCTTATTCCTTTTACTTCTGCCCATTTTCCTTCTGAATGTACATGTTCCTCCTGGGGTATTCAGTTTTGAGTGTTTGTGTCTGTACATCACCTTTATGCCCTAACAATGTGTGATGTACAGCACCTATAACACCTAAAGGCTTTGGTGTAGTATCAGGACGTTGGGCTATCCTTGACAAGGAGATCCCTTATGTAAAGACTATAACTGTGAAGAGAAGGACATTTACTGTTATGATACGATTTTACACAGCTGTACTATCTCACAATCTTTATCTCGTTCGTGGAACAAATTACCAGTTATGGTTAAAAATGCCAGTTCATTGATCGTATTTAAACACAGTCATGATAAGTACCTTATAGATAGGAAAGTTATGATTGGGGGTTAAGAGAATCTGCATTATGTATTTATTATTTATTTATTTGTCTTTGCTGACTGGGAAAGTCCGAATAGGCAAACCTCATTTTCAGTGGGTAGGCCCATGGAGAAAAGCACCAAAAGGATGCATTTAAGATACTTTTCACACAACAAATTATTTACAAAAGTACATTACATATAGATACAAGCAGGTAAATGTTTTGTAGTGAGACTTTGCAAAAATGAAACAGGTATCTCTTCTGTGGTGACATTATACATGATATTAAATTCAAAGTATAAAGCATGTAGTCTGCAAACAGTTCATGTGTAATATGACTTGTAAGACATGGGTAAGGAGGGTAACAGTATAGATGATAACAGTAAATAAATTTGAGCCAATGAGTGTGAAACATTACAAGGCAGATAATAGTTGAAGCTAGAAGGCTGAGGGAGGCATAGTGATGGAACAAGGATAGTGGGGGTAGAAATATGAGGGTACATACCAACACAGAACCTGGCTATGAGAGTGGAGGCAAGTATTTGAAGGAGATGGATAAAGTAGGAAGGTCAGAAAGAAACTTAAGGATTAAGATAGGAAGGTAATTGAGGAGGAGTGGTAGAAAGGTTTGTTGTGCAGAAGGGGATAGAGGTTATTAAGAGAATATATGGTATGACCTGACAATGGAAAATGGAGTTACCAATGTGAGGAGCATGTGTACAATCACTTGTGGTTTAGGTGTTATTTTTAGTAATGGCTTGAAAGTGGAAAGTTTCATGGCCTCTTTAGGTATGTTGGGATGGTGTTCGGGAGTTTAGATATGTAATGAGAGTATAATGAGTTACATATAGAGTTATTAGACTTTGTCATGACTGCTAAATGTTTATTGGTAGAATGAAGGTCTCTTCCTGGAGAGTAGTGCTGCAGGGGCTCTTTTAAGTTGATAGGTATCTACTAGGCTAAAGACCACAAGGACCTTTTTAAGGCTTGCCATGCATCCCAAATCTTTGACAAGTTCTGATACCCTTGATAAGTGTAAGTATGGGCCTGTCATGAGATTCCATCTGCATTTGCATTGCTGACTCCATTACAGTGTTGCTCAGTCATATCATATGCCTGCAACCCTAGGCTCCACCATAGTAACTTGGGATTTTGCTGGCTGGCTTGCTGTAGCCATAGTTCCCCCTCAGACTCCTCCTGCCTTCTACTGCAGATACCTAGAACCAGGACGTTCTTATCATGGCAAGGTTTCATGGTGTTAACATGGTACAATTTGTGATACTGCCTCCTTCCTAGCAGTTCTACTGTAGTAAAGTCTAAATACTAAAGTACTAGACATTTTTCTGGGGCATGTAGTGTGTTCACAGTAATAAACTGTGAGTATGTTAAATATTTGGGTATCTTAAACAATGCAACAATACAGTGATGCATGCATCCTATACATAAGGTTGGTAGCAAATGCGGGTATGCTATTGGAACAGGTGGAGAGTTTAGGTTTAAGTATAGTATTTAGGTTTGCAAGAGTAGGTGAGGAACATAGCAGGGGTGGAAGAAGGTAGGTAGATGCTAGTGTTTTATTTGTCTGTTAGGTAGTAGATGGCTCTATAGAGGAAGGTGAGTTTCTAATGTGTTTTTTAATGGCTTTCAATTTGTGTAGGTCAAATGTGAAGTTATTGTCAAATAGGATGCCTGGAAGTATTGTTTCAGTTTTGGATGAGGTTATCTCTTTTTGTTATTCTTTAGGAGTGAAGAGCATAAGTTTTTTTTTTTTTTTAGGATTTAAAAGTAAGTTTGCATCTTTTTGCCAAATTTCGGTAGCAGTGTGAAAAAAATAAAATGTTGGGTGATGTCCTGAAGTCCTGAAAGGGATGTGGCTGCACATATAAGGGTACAGTCATCAGCATATCGACGTATGCTAAGGAGTTGGATAAACATGTTGAATAAGAGGAGACGTAATATTGATCCTTGTGGGACCTGACAATAACTGATAAGAAGGAGAAGAGATTTCGTTTCCATTTGACTATCAGCTGTCTGTCAGTCAGATAACTCTGGAACCATGAGATACAGATGACCGGGTGAGACCGGAAGAAGAAAGCTCAATAAGAAGATATTGATGGGATATGGTGTCAAATGCTTTGGATAAATCCAAGAATTATGAAGATACCAGCTTAGCATAATTCCTATATTGGGTCAATATACTGATGAAGATGAGGAGAGCAGTAGCAGTACTATGGAGAGGACTAAAACAATGCTGGGTTTGGGAGAGAAGGCTGTTAGAATTAATGTACTGCTGATGTTGCAGATGTATTTTTATAGAATTTTTGAGAGTCAGGATAGGATGGAAATAGTTCCATCGCTGGAAAAGTCTGTCCATGTGCCACCATTGTTGAGTGGTATTACACAGGATTGTTTTCTACCTGGATGGGACTTATATCTTGGTTATGGATTGGTTTATTAATATGGATAAAGGCATATGGCTTCAGTTGCTATGTTTAGGTATTCTATTTGATGCCAGTTGGCAGTCAAATAGATTAGTTTTAGTTTCAGTAGAAGTTTTCTTATAGTAGAAGTGAAAATCAGGATGGAGGAGGATGGATATGGCAAGTTAGGACAGGATGGGGGAAGAGAGAGAGGTGAACTGTCATTAGTATTCAGACAGTACTATCTGTATAAAGTAGGAGTTGAACTGAAATGGTATTGAGTCAGTGGTAGAAGTAAAAGTCAAAGGAATGGGCATGGTGGTTTGACCAGGATGCATTACTTTGTGTAGTGATGACACAAATAATCTTGTATTTTTTTCTTTTTTTTTTTGGTGTTTATATTGGTGGTTGGTATAACATTTTTTTATCCATTTTAATACACTCCTTAGTGAGATTTTTAAATGTATGAAGTATCACAGCTATCACATAAAAACACAAACCACACACCCACATTCGCGGAGGCACTCAATAGAAATTTACCCAAACAGCAGAGACCTCCAAGGGAAAAATGCACTTGATCACCACAAAACAGCTCAATTCACAGGACACATAGCTCACCTGCACAATGTGCTCCTCAAACTAAGCCCTTAAGCCTAAACACCTTGTCCAATACACTAATCATAGGTGACTCAATAGTGAGGCACACAGATGTCCCACTCACTAGGTTGAATAAGGAAAAGGTAACAGTCAGCTGTTTATCAGGTGCCAGAATCTGACATATAACACATGCACTCAGGTCACTCCACAACAGGTACAAGTATGACTCTCTCATTGTCCATGTGGGTGTGAATGACCTAAGATACACCTCCCTGGACTACATGAAAAGAGTAACATCAAAAAGGGGTCTTCCTGCGTGAAAAGCAATTGCACAGCTCCACCAACATAAATTCCAAGCAGAAAAATATTGAGCCAGCAAAACAGTGAGACTGGAATCAAATAATATTTATTATTTCAGTCTTAAAACAAATAACCAAACCGGTTTTGGCTAGTAACCAACACAGCCTTCATCAGTGTGAAGTCAAATACTTATCCATTTGTCTTATATACCTGCATACAAAACAATACAAACCCCCCATTGGTTGCTCTAAAATTGCTCATTTAGTCCGGGTGGGAACAGCCCACCTAATTTGACAATCCATTTCTTCTCTTTAGAGTCCAGAATGGAATGCAACCCTGTTTTGTTTGATTTATTCCCTTTATCTGTATCGATTATCATAAACATAAACCTGGCAGATGTATGTGTTACACAATGCTTATATAATGCACTTCTGGATTTTTTATTTTTAGTGACACTCATATGCTCCGAGACCCTCAACCTAAGCAGACGTGATGTTTAGCCAATGTAAAAAGAGCCACAACTATACGTGGCTAAATAAATTAGCCATTCACTACTACAATTGACAAAAAATTTCACATCATAAACAATGCCACAATTTTTACTGGTGAATTGTTTTGATTTAAATATTTTGTTACAATGAGTGCAATGGCCGCATGGGAAGCATCCTGTGAGTGTTTCACCTGTAATAGTGGTTTGTATCTCCTGATAAGGTGTTCTTAAGTGTGAATGTTTGCAGTGACTAAAAAAAGAAGCAAGGTTCCTACCTTTACGAAAAGAAAATGAGCAAAATGAGCACCTGTCTGGTAGCATATTTGCCAAATTCAGATCACATTGTAAAATATTCCAATGCCTGTGTACACTAGTGATGAGTGCATCAGAATTCCTGCCATATGTTGTGACAAATCTAATAGGTTCTGAAGTCTGTTGTTTATGTTTCTTCACACCAAAAGGTCATACCTCTTTAGTGTGTTGGATCAATTACTGGCCTGCAGAACATGTCCCATGCGATAATCCCTGGACTGAAATCTATGTGTCAGATCATGCCTGTGTTCCTGAAAAGTGGATTCTTGACAGCAGATCCGTCTCATTCTAATATATTGAGATTTGGGGATATTTTTAGCTATATTGTGGAGGATGAAAGCTGGATGCATGGAGGATGGTGTTATATTGTGGATATTTCCAGAACACCTTCGTACTTAAAGTATTATCTGGTGATCCGGTAATGGTAACATCAAAAAACGTGATGGTATCCACATCATAATTTACCGTGAAGTATAAACCCCATTTGTTCTCATTAAGGTAGTTAATAAACTCCATCAGATATTCCACATCTGTCCTCCATACCATCCAGCAATCATCCAAATACCGTCTTCAGATGTCTATTTCATCCAGGTACATGTTATGGCCTTTATCACAAATAAGTTTTTCCTCAATAAAGGCCATAAATAAATCTGCATATATAGGGGCAAAAGATGCCCCCATACCTGTGCCTTTAGTTTGCCAATAACATGTATCCTGATAGAAAAAGACGTTGTTGTTTAGGACATGTTCTGTCAGGCCTATAAGGAATGTGTTGAACCCTGGCTGGTATAATTCGGATTTATATAACCAGTACTCAATGGCTTCCACCCCAGCCCCATGAGGGATGTTGGTATATAAAGCACTAACATCAAGTGTACACATAAGCCATTCTGGTTCAAGCTGAGTTTCTGAAATAATTTTGAGAAATTCCATAGTATCTTGTAAACATGAGCGTACCCATGGTAATAAGGGCTTTAAATGTTTAGTGAGGAATATTGACAGTGGTTCTGTAATGAAGCCTCTACCTGACACTATTGGTCTTCCAGGTGGATGAACAGGATCTTTATGTATTTTTGGCAAAAAGTAAATGTACTGACTAGTGGGATCACGAATCGTAAGTTGCTACATGACTCTGTCAGTGATGATGCCTTCCTCCCTAGCTTGTAAAAGGAATTCATCTATTTGCTTCTTAAATCTGAATGTGGGGTTGATAGGCATTTCCAAATAATAACGCCTATCTTGGAGTTGTCTTTTAGCCTCTGTATTATATTGTTGCCAGTTCATCACTACTACAGCCCCACCTTTGTCCGCAGATAAGATGACAATATCCTTGTAATTCTGTAATTCAATCAGTGCATCTCTTTCAATCTTTGAGAGATTATTTGGTTTACAAGAAATCCCAGAACTATGACAATGTAGATCTTTAAGAACACTGTTCTGGAATTGATGCACTGTAGGATGCATAGGAGGCATATACCTGGATTTATGATATATAAATGCATCTCTATCACCACCATCATTAGAGTCACCAAACTGTAATTTAAGATTTAATGTTCTACAAAGTAATAACATCTTGTGCTAAAATGTTTTCAGTAATGAAAAAAACAGGGATAGAAGTCAAACCTTTATTCAGAATTGACATTTGTACTGTTGTCACATCGGAAATGTTCAAAACATTTTCATTTATTTCTGTTTTACCAGTTTCAGAAGCCCTTCTATATTGTTGATTTTTCCGGTGTTTCCTGCCTGCTCGCTTATATTTTGACCTAAAGGCACTGAAAATGGTGTCCTTTGTGGTATTGTTTATGACGTGAAATTTTTTGCCAATTGTAGTAGTGAATGGCTAATTTATTTAGCCACATGTAGTTGTGGCTCTCTTTACACTGGCCAAACATCACGTCTGCTTAGGCTGAGGGTCTCGGAGCATATGAGTGACATTAAAAATAAAAAATCCAGAAGTGCATTATATAAGCATTGTGTAAAACATACATCTACCAGGTTTATGTTTATGATAATCAATATAGTTAAAGGGAATAAATCAAACAAAACAGGGTTGCATTCCATTCTGGACTCTAAAGAGAAGAAATGGATTGTCATATTAGGTGGACTGTTCCCACCTGGACTAAATGAGCAATTTTAGAGAAACCAATGGGGGGTTTGTATTGTTTTGTATGCAGGTATATAAGACAAATGGATATGTATTTGACTTCACACTGATGAATGCTGTGTTGGTTACCAGCCGAAACCGGTTTATTTATTTGTTTTAATACTGAAATAATAAATATTATTTGATTCCAGTCTCACTGTTTTGCTGGCTCAATATTTTTCTGCTACATGAAAAGAGACATGGTGGAGCTCTCAGATTATGTGGCCCAGGCAGGTATGACACTAGCCTTGAGCAGTATCCTACCATCACCCAGAATGATACTGCAGTACAAACAAAAAATGATTGACTTCAACAATTGGCTAAGTTTCTGGTGTTATTCTAAGAGGATCCAGTATCTGTCTGCTTGGGATGGCATTATTGACAGACCTCGATGCTTTGCCAGAGATGGCCTGCATCTGTCACCTCTGGGTTTCTGTGTACTGGCTAAGGCTCTTGCCCCTATATTGTCTTTTTTAGGCGGTGTTCCAAAGACAAAATTACCACTGTAACAGCTATAAATAAATGCAGTATGAGGGTCATGCTTCTCAACTCTAGAAGTCTAAATCTCAAGATGCACTCGCTCGAAGTACTCTTCAAAATGGAGAACATCGACATTTGTGCTGTAATGGGGACCTGGTTTAAAGTGGGAGAAAGCACCCCTGCACTACCAGGCTATAACTCATTCCACACCTTTAGGCCCTGAAACATGGACCGAAGCTCCAAAAGTGGTGGTGTCTCCATATTCATAAAAGATATGCACACCTCAAGACTAGTGCATCTGAGATACTTCAGGTACAACTAACATTTGGTAAGACTGCGATCCAGGTCACAGCTTGCTATAGGTCCTCAACCATGTCCCTAGACTATCATTGGACATTTCTAAGCACCCTGGAATCTATCAAGGTCCAAGCCAACACTCTTATACTAGGAGACTTCAACTACCCCTCCATCAACTAGGAAAATTACTCAAGCACCAATGCATTGGCCCAGCGCTTCCTGGAATTCATCAATTCCAATGACCTGGACCAGCTCGTTCTTACCCCCAATAAAGGAAGCAACATCCTTGACCTGGTTTTTACTAACATGGGCAACTGTTGCTCTACAACAATAGTCAATTCCTCCTTGGTTTGATCCAACCACAAACTAATCACCATGGAAATCTACATCTCACCCACGACCCCTCACAAAGGTACCCAACATGAAAAACTTCTCCAAAGCTGACTTTGGCCCCCTAAAAACAGAAGTGGATAACTTCAAGGCACCCATGCCAATGGAAAATATATATGCATGATTGCTGAATCATACACCAGTGCACTGTACGAATACGTACATAAATGCATGGAACTAGCCATACCCAACAGAACCAAGACGCTCTCCTCCAAAAACAGAAAGCCAGTCTGGTGGTCCTCTGCCATTAATAAACTTTACAACAGAAGGAAGAAACTGTTATTAGCCTCAACAAAAAGTTGAGATCCCTCATCAAAATCTCTAAATCCAGCTATGAAGGCAGAATAGTGGCAGACACTAAAAATAACCACAAAGCCTTCTTTAGTTATGTCAAGAATCTCCATGGTAATACCCATATTTGCTCTGAGTTACTGCACAATGGTGCCCCCTATACTGAGCCAACAGATATTGCCAACATACTAGCCGACAGATTCAGTGCCAACTTTACCCCTGTCCCCCCAAAGGACCAATCTATATCAGAAGAATGCCAAGCACCCTGCATCATTGCAGCACAGGTTAAATCTGCATTCTCTAAGGCCAAGAATACAGCTTCCATGGGACCCAACAATATCCTTGGCTGTTTTCTACATGAATTACAAAGTGAACTGGCACCACATCTGTAAGCTCTGTTCACTCACAGCCTCACCTCAGGCTTTGTCCCTACCGAATGGCGCACTGCTACAGTCATCCCTCTCAATAATGGAGGAGTGACTACAGACCCTGGAAATAATTGCCCCATTAGCCTGATGAGTCTGATATGTAAGGCTATGGAGTGCATCATCATGGAACTAATTAACAAGGATATAGGGAATCTCCAAACTCTAGATCCCACACAATTTGGTTTTGTGAAAGATAGATCATGCCTGCTCAACCTGGTTGACTTCTTTGAGTCAGTCACCAGAGCGGTGGATGAATGTAAGGTAGTTCATACAGCCTACTTTGATCTGGCCAAGGCCTTTGATACCATTCCTCACTCAGGAATTATTGATAAACTCACCAAACTAGGCATCAACCCCTATATCGTTAGGTGGGTTGCAAACTGGCTCACAGATAGAACATACAGTGTGAAAGTAGCAGTCTCCAAGTCAGACTGCTGACCAGTCATGAATGGAGTCCCACAGGGATCAGTGCTGGGTCCTCTCCTGTTTGGCATCTACTTCTCAGAAGTCCAGGCCAACACAGCGGGACTCTGGCTGACCAAATTTGCAGATGACTGCAAGCTGGGAGCCATTATTAACTCCCCAAGTGATGCAAACATCATACAGAAAAGCCTTACTGAGACCAATGACTGGTGTTGAAACCATGGCCTTAAGCTTAATGCCACAAAATGCGTCGTCATCCCCTTTGGGAAAAGCTCAGTTCCACTAATTACCACATTGATGGGAACTCACTGAACACTGAAGGTGTTATTAGAGATCTGGGGACACAGGTTGACAGCAACCTCTCCTTCAGCCACCACATTGCCAGTGTGATCAGAAAGTCCAGGAAGAAAGAGGTCATTATTTCTCTCTACTCTTCCCTCATTAGACCAATCATAGAGTATAAGGTGATATGAGACAGAAAATAGTTGGAGTTTTTTGAGTCTGTTCATATAGAACAAGTGCTTAAGGCCTAGGATCCTCTTTGTGAGGTACTTTTGTGGCCACTCCAGTTGTTGCAGGTGTCTAGTGAGGTACATGCCAAATGGGGCATTGTACTTAATGATTGGCCTAATGAGGGAAGAGTAGAGGGAGACAATGACCTCTTTCTTCCTGGATGCAAAACCTTTAGTATTGAGATGTGCCACATAGAAGGCCTGAGCTTAAGGCCATGGTTCTGACACCAGTCGTTGGTCTCAGTGAAGCCATTCTGTAGGATGTCAACATCACTTGGGGAGGTAATAATAACTTCCATCTTGCAATTGTCTGTGAACTTTGTCAGCCTGAGTCCCTTTGTGCTGTCTTGGACTTCAGAGAAGTAGATACCAAACAGGAGAGGACCCAGGACCGAACCCTGTGGGACTCCACTCGTGACTAGTCGGCAGTCTGACTTGGAGTCAGCTACTTTCACACTGTGGGTTCTATCTGTGAGCCAGTTTCAACCCACCTAGTGATAGAGGGGTTGATGCCTAGCTTAGTGAGTTTTGCTATGATTCCTGAGTGGGGAATGGTTTCAAAAGCCTTGGCCAGATCAAGGTAGGTTGTATGAACCACCTTGCCTTCATCCACAGCTCTGGTGACTGACTCAAAGAAGTTGACCAAGTTGAGCAGGCATGATTTACCCTTCACAAAACCAAACTGGTGTGATCCAGAGTTTGGAGATTCCCTATATCCTTGTTTATTAGGTCCATGATGATGCATTCAAGAGCTTTGCATATCAGACTGATCAAGCTAATGGGGAGATAGTTCTCAGGGTCTGTGGTCGTTCCTCCTTTTTGAAGAGGGATGACTATACTATTGCACCATTCAGTAGGGACAAAGCCTGAGGTGAGGCTGTGATTCAACAGGGCACACAGGTGAGGTGCCAGTTCACTCTGTAGTTCATGTAGAGCACAGCCAGGGATATTGTCAGGTCCAATAGAAGCTGTATTCTTGGCCTTGGACAGTGCTGTTTTAACCTGTGCAGCAGTAATATTGGGTGCCTGGCAATCTACTGGTATTGTGATTGGTCTTTTGGGGGGGGGTAAAGTTGGCACTGAATCTGTCGTCCAGTATATTGGCAATATCTGTTGGTTCGGTATAGGAGGTACCATTGTGCAGTAGTTCAGAGCAAATCTGGGTATTGCCGTGGAGATTCTTTACTTAACTATAGAAGGCCTTGTGGTTGTCTTTACTATCTGCTGCTGCACAGCTGCAATTCTGTTTTCATAGCTAGCTTTAGAGGATTTGATGAGGGATCTCAACTTTATGTTGAGGCAGATAAGGGAGTTTTTCCAGTCTTGGGACTTCACCTAATTCCACATCAGTTTCCTCCTTCTGTTGTAGAGTTTGTTTATGGCAGGGGACCACAAGAGTGGCTTCCTTTTTTTGGAGGAGAACATCTTGGTTCTACTGGGTATGGCAAGATCCATACATTTGTGTACGTGTTCATACAGTGCATTGGTGTATGATTCAACGGTCATGCAACTATTCTCCATTTGCACGGGTGTCATGAAGTTAGCCACCTCTGTTTTTAGGAGTCCAAAGTTAGCTTTGGAGAAGTTTTTCATGGTGGTTACCTTTGTGGGGGCTGGGGTGGGAGGGATGTGGATTTCCAAGGTGATTAGTTTGTGGTCGATCTAACCAGGGAGGAGTTGACTACTGGTGTAGAGCAATGGTTACCCATGTAAGTAATGTCCAGGTCAAGGATGCTGCTACCTCTAGTGGGGGTAAGAACGAGCTGGTCTAGGGCATTGGAATTAATGAATTCCAGGAAACATTGGGCAAGTGTATTGGTACATGAGTAGTTTTCCCAGTTAATGGAGGGGTAGTTGAAGTCGCCTAGTATGACAGTGATAGGTTTGACCCTAATATTTTCCAGGGTGCTTAGGAACGTGGAATGTGAGTCTTGGGACATGGTTGGGGACCTATAGCAGGCTATGACCTGAATTGCTGATTTACCCAATGTTAGCTGCACCTGAAGTACCTCTGATGCGTTATGGTGGGCTACCAGTCTGGAGGTGTGCGCATCCTTTATGAATATGGAAACACCACTGCCTTTGGAGCTTCAGTCCAAGTTCTGGTGCTGAAAGGTGTGGAATGAGTTATAGCCTGGTAGTGCAGGGGTGCTTTTGGCTTGCCTTGAACCAGGTCTCTGTTACAGCACAAATGTCGATGTTCTCCATTTTAAGGAGTGCTTCACGTGAATGCATTTTGAGATTTAGACTTCTAGCGTTGAGCAGCATGACTCTCAGATTGCATTTGTTTGTAGCTGTTACAGTGGTAGTGTGGTCTTTGGAACACCATCTAAAAAAGTACTATAGGTGTGGCAAGAGCCTTGGCCAGTATCCAGAAACCCAGGGGTGACAGATGCAGGCCATCTCTGGCAAAGCATCGAGGTCTGTCAATCATGTCAACTCAGGGAGACAGATACTGGATCCCCTTAGAATGACACCAGAAACTTAGCCAATTGTTGAAATAAATCATTTTCTGCTTGCACTGTGGTATCATTCTGGGTGATGATAGGATGCTGCTCAGGGCTAGGGTCATACCTGGCTGGGCTACTTATTCCGAGAGTTCCTCCATGTCTCTTTTCATGTAGTCCAGGGATGTACGTCTCAGGTCATTCACATCCACATGTACAATGACAGAGTCATATTTGTACCTGTTGTTGAGAGAGTTGTTGTTGTTGTTGTTGTTGAGTGTGTGCATTATGTGGCGGATCCTGGCACCTGACAGGCAGCTGACTGTTACTTTCTCCTTATTCAACATAGTGAGTGGGACATCAGTGTGCCTCACTATTGAGTCACCTATGACTAGTGTGTTGGGCCTGCTGTTTTGCCTTAGGGGCTTTGGTTGAGTGGCACACTGTTTAGAAGAGTTATGTGTTTTGTGATTAGTGTTGTGTTGTGGTGGTCGAGTGCATTTCTGCCTTGGAGGTCTCTGGTGTTTGAATAGATTTTTAATGAGATCCTTCTCAAAGGTGGTTTGTGTGGTTTGTGTTTCTATGTAAAGGCAGTGCTGGTGTATGTTCTGGAGGGCTATGTGTTCCATGTGATGTGGTGCAAGTGTTGACCTTCTCATCTTGACCAGCTATTCTGGGCTTGGCTGCAGAGTGTGTGGCTTCCAATTTGTATATATAAGTGCATCTCTCGCAAGTCTGAGTGTTGGGAGGTAAGAGGAGAGGGTTGTCAATGTACATGAAGCAGTTGCTACATTGCCTCAGGATGCCCAAGCTCACCAGGTTAATAGGAGAAAGCACAGGGAACTGACCTTTAGACATACCTGGAGGGGTGGACATTAATAATAAGTACTGGATCTGTTTCCTTGTAGAACGTTTAGTGCTGGTAGCACTTTTGTGTGCTACAATAATTGCTACAAGAAGTCTAGTAAAGTGCTAGACTAATAAGTTAGTAAAAGTACAGGACAGGAGAGAACTAGCAGATCTAAAGGAAAAATTGAAGAGCAGACTTTGGCACTGCTCAGAAGCTTACAAACAGTCCTGGATATAACAAGTCTGTGTCTGGATTAGACTAGTTACAGGAAAGACGGGAGAGAAGCGCAAACGCAGACTTTTAAACCAGACAGTTGAAAGAGATGGAAAAACTGCCCAAACAGCCAATAAACTACCATTTCTGGGCAAGAAACCACTCCTCTTGTGGTAGATAGGCTACCTAGTGCTTACCAGTCCCACTGATAAGCTAGAAGGCTTCCCTCCAACACAGAAAGGCTTGGGGGGCTCAGAAGCTTCCAAACAGTCCTGGATACAGCAAATCGGTATCTGGACTGGACTAGTTACAGGAGAAGTGGGAAACAAGCTCAAACACAGGCTTTTAAATCAGAAAAGTTGAAGTAGATGGAAAAACTGCCCAAACGGCCAAAAACTACAATTTCTGGGCCAGAAACCACTCCTCTTGTGGTAGATAGGCTACCTAGTGCTTACCACTCCCACTGATAAGCTATAAGGCTTCCCTCCAACACAGAAAGGCTTGGGGGGCTCAGAAGCTTACAAACAGTCCTGGATACAGCAAATCTGTATATGTACAGGATTATGATCCATAATGCCACAAATATTTTATCCCATTTATCAGCATCACATTTTCTTATCTTTCACACTTTCCATATAGTATCACAATCATATTTAAATTTCTGAAACCTTCCTATTTAAATTCATTCTTGATTTTTCCCATAAAATTTTCATCTTTTTTAACAATGTAAGAAACAATGTTTCTAGTTTCTTCTTCATTACAGTCAGTACACTTCCTTTCTTATATTATCTAATATTTTATATTTACCTTTAACTGGTAATTTATCTGATAACATTTTCAACTAAAAGTCCCCATTTCATAAAATTTATCAAAGCATTTTCTTCTATTTTTTATAGCTTTTTTCATCTTTTTTAATTCTTTCCATGGATATATCAGATAATATTTTCCAAAATCATATTATAGCCATATTTTTCTATCATCATTGACTTTATCCATTTTATTCAATATTCTTATTTACATATTCTTTTTCCTCTGTACATTTCTTATCTTTCCCATTATTTACATTTCCATACCTCTTTATAGTTATGATATAAAATTTCCCGTACCTACCATTTTCTTTTCACTTTCTTGTATACTTTTCATTAGTCAAAATAAGTGCATAGATGCTAAATACACAAGGGGATTTTTCAGATTTAAACTACCTTCTTCTTTTTAATATGTATCAGCCCTGTTATTAATGGATTTTGTATTGAACCCCAAATAAAACTGATGATGATGATGACGTCCCATACTCTGGAACAGACTACCTATCTATATCAAGCAAAGCTCCTCATTAGCACTCTTCAAGAAAAATCTTGATGACTGGATGGGAGATAGGAAATTCACCCCCAGGATCACTTCTGTGGCTCTGCTCGACAGGGGCACAGGAAACTAATTTTCTTGGATGGCGAAAGCCCAGGGTACCTTTTTGGCTAGGCTTAAATAGGTCCTAGGGCCAATATCCTAGTACCTACCTATGAACCTATGAAAGTGCCCAATAGCTCTTCTTCTATTTACATAGGGAGCATATATACCCTCCCATGTAGACTTAAACATAAGTGTTTAACATATATATTTTTATATTTTTTGAAATGATAAATAAAAGCTTCTCTGAAAAAACAATAAACTTTCAGTTTTTTCCACTATCTCTGTCCATTGATTTATTGTACTTTCATGTTCTTTAAGTTTTACTCCCCAAACCTCTGTTCTTTTATTGTAAAAAATGTTCCACTTATTCTTTTTATCTCACCCATTCATTCGCACTTCATCTTATTTAACTGAAATCCAGTCCATGTTAACATCTTTTATATTCTTATTTCAGCTTTACTTATCCATCCCTTACTTTTTACTATAAGGACCAAATCATCTGCATATGACAAACAGAATGGTATTACTAGTCTTTTTTCATCTTCCATCTTGCTACTTCCATCTCACATATACATGTCAGTATTATTATATTTATAACCAAAACAAACAAACATCAATGGACTCCCTAGCACTCTCCTAATCTTTATCTCTTGTCCTATGTACTCCATTTACAATAACTCTCAATCATGATTTTTTTATAACATTTCTTTATTACATTAGTTGTTTCTTTTCCTATTCCATAAACTTTATTTTTTATTATAGCTTCATAACTAAATTACTTTCATCTCTGCAAAAACAATATGCATTAGGTTGGCCCCAATAATAAAAAAACCCTATTGTCATTAGAAATAATAGTATTTCATATGTGTTAAATTTTCATTTCATTAACATTTATTGTTACACACACTTCCCGTCCCCCAGTCAACACATTCTTTTCATGTTATATTTTTTAATGTTATGTACTTTATTCCATCTTGAAAGGAAAATGTCTTTAATTCATATTCTTCTGTTTTGGCAGCTCTAAATCTAAACTGTACAGTTATTTTTCTTTTTAATTATAGTTCCAAACTTTGAAATAAAAAGTCTTTCCATGGTGCTACAGTACTCTTTTTTTTCAGTTTTTTTTCCAATAAACCAAAACTTTCAAATGTAACTTCACAAAACTCTTTTCTTCCCAAATTAATGAATGCCCTGATATATCTGGTATCAGACCTTAAAGGTAGTTTAATTCTATCCATAATGTCATATCCATTAATAATGTTATTAATTTTACTTTTATGTTTGCCACCAGATATTTTCACTGTGGCTGCTGAATCTCTACATCGTTCTTCCATTTTTCATTCTCTGTAATTTCTTCCTGATTTCCTTGCTTTGCCTTATTGCTTCCACATATCTCTCTCTTTTCTTTCAGAAAATTACTCTGTTAGAAAGATCACCCTTTAAAATTGGTTACTTCACTGACCAGGAATACCTCATGCATCCATTTCAGCAGCTGCTGCCTGTAGCTCATCTGTTGCATCTTCTTGTAATGCACACTTTGCCACATCACTCCATTTTGCTTCGTTGCTATCCTTCAAGTCACTCCTGTTCATGAACTTGACTAATACTTGTGTCTATAAATCTCAGACTTCAAGCTTCATAGCAACAATTTTCTGTCCTTCTTCCATCAAAAACTTTTGTCTTGTGTTTCGTTCCCCCTCCCCCTTCACTCTCCTCCATCATGGATTCCCAGAACTGTAGTAGCAGCCCCCTGGCACCACCTAGCAAACCAAAAGAGTTGGAGAGGTTTCCCAGTGTCCTGGCCACATTTCCTCAATCAGTATGAATACTACCATGAGCCTCCACTAAAAAGAGGCTACTGACCAGGTGGGAGTAACACAGTCAACACTGTAAATAAAAATAAAAGTATAAATAAATATGCATATGGCAATATCAGCAAATTTAAAAAATAAAAAAAAAACAGTAAACCTCCAAACACTCAGCAAAAAAAGCAAATGGATATAAAAGCAACTGCACAAATAACTGACAGAAAAAAATCAAACAAAAAGCACATTATAAATCCCTACAAATAAGAATACACAGAAAAGGTGTTTTTGCAGGGAGTGCAAGCCCCACTACATCACCTGTGTAGTGTGTGTGTGTGTGTGTGTGTGTGTGTGTGTGTGTGTGTGTGTGTGTGTGTGTGTGTGTGTGTGTGTGTGTGTGTGTGTGTGTGTGTGTGTGTGTGTGTGTGTGTGTGTGTGTGTGTGTGTGTGTGTAGGAGGGGGGGCAAGCCCACCACACAACACAGACTTAAATATTCCAATTTCATGGATGCACCAACTCAAGGAAGGGGGAAATTCTGCTAAAGAAAGCAAACTCTATGACAGCAGAGTAAACAATGCACTAGCAGTATAGCCCTACCTTTGACCATTACAGCAAACAATACCCAGCCCAACCCAGGCAATAAACTAGTAAACACCACCTATTACAGCAAACCTGCACAGAAATAAGTAGTAAAATTGAATTTACTAAGTACTTAAGTCTATGCTATTCCTGGTTTCAAACATGTGCACTCACTTGACTCTGCAGTTGATTTTTCCTGCAGCATTACAGACCTATCATTCTTACGAATTTCTGATCATCTTAATTGCATCCATATGTGTGTGTGTGTGTGTGTGTGTGTGTGTGTGTGTGTGTGTGTGTGTGTGTGTGTGTGTTTGTTTTCACAGGTGCAGTGTTATCAAAATTCCCTACCATGGATATACAGCAGCCTGTTATTGGGAATCTGTCCAGCTGTGATGATGATGATGATGATGATGGCCAAATCTAAAAATGATGAGGAGTCACAGTGTCACTGTGTCACTGGTGGACATGGATAATGTGACATCCATATCCCTACCTCACCCCATTCAGCAGACATAAACTTTGCACCTGTGGATCCTACCTGAGAAATGCAAGACAGCCCTCAAAAACAGAACTTCATAGACAGATCTGTCCAGTAAAGAAGGTATTCATCAGCAAAACACTCCCCCTTGGTTGCCACAAGCTCCACTGAGTGAGTGGAAGATGGTGGTGGACATTGTGCTGTTGGCCATTCACACCATTGGTACAGTCTGCCAGCTGACCTAGCTGTGTCAAAGGCCACAACCTAGCAGAACAGCAGAGTGGTGCAGCGGAAGCATGGTAGGCCTATAGCCCAGACGTCAATAGGAGCAAGGCCATAGTATAGGGACAGGTTGACACCATCACAGTCCTTGTTAAGTTGGTAGATGTTGCACGAGGTCTGTATAATGGCCTCAGGGCATGCATGGGCCACACATGCATCATAATGTACATTGTAGAAATGCAATGTTTTAACTGTGAAGTACTGAAGTGGTAAAGATATGTTGGCTGAACAATATGCCTTTACTTGAAGATTTCTGAGTGTCACTGAAGAATGAAAAATGAGAATATTATGAGTACAAGACAGTGGCAGGGGCTAGGGGAAGGATGGATTTCTGCTTGCCTAACTGTTGTTAATATATTTATGATACTGCAGACATTACTGTAGCACAGTTTTACTTGGCTGGACTGAGATTTTGCATGTGTATGTAATTATGGGGTTTGGGTTACCTAACATTTTTTTTTTTTTTTTTTTATGAGGGTGGCAGGCACACTTTCATTGCTGTGTTGTTTGACTGATGATTGCATCGAATAGTTTTTTTGTATATGACTGTGGCATATATTTTATGTGCAGTAATGCTGCAGAATAAGGGATCAAGGCAAAAAAATGAAAACTTCAGCTATGAGGAAAAACACATCTTTACGGCAACTCTTAGGACATATGGAAAAAAATCTGTTTGTTAATGGGGGGCCCAAACAAGCTGAGAGAGCAATAGCTTGGAATTAAGTTCTAATGGAGATTAATGGAGTTGGCGGAAGAAACTGCACTTTAACACAGTGCAAAAACGGGGCAAACATGATATGGTAGGATGTGCTACAGCCAAGGGGAAGCAGAATGCGATTGCTCGTACTAGTATTGTGGGAGTGTCCTCCATCAGTTTTCTCTTTAATGCTAGATGAGGAAAATTTCCTCTCTATCCTTGGGGATGAGTATGACACAGAAGATGATGGCACTTGAATAATCTGAAGTGGTGTGGACAATGGCTACTACCAACATCTGCAGCAGCAACTCATCTGTTCTGCAAGGTTGGTTTAAAACCAGTAGCATATATTTATACAGAGAACTGTATGCTGATGTGGAATGATTACATTAAACGTGCAAATTATTATTATCGGGTGAACCTTCAACATCTACACAGAATGGTAATAAAGACAGTGACAATGGTAAGTGTCTCCCACATCTCCTTAATAAGCAAATGGTAGTTTATGCTATAAATGTATTATTAATGTTTTCAAATAATCTTTTACAGGGTCAGTAGTAGAAATAAACAGTTCGACTATACCAATAAATTTGGAGGATATAACAGTAGAATGACTGCTGAAAATGATTATAATAATAACATAATTACATTTTTGAAGAGCAGCCTGAGGAAAGTGGCACACAGTACCCAAGTTTAATAGCAATATCTCACACACCACAACATGTTAGTAACTCTGTAGGAAGTGACATTGCATCACAAAGTCACATATTAGTAACTCTGCAGGAAGTGACAGTGCATCACAAAGTCACATGTTATTAACTCTGCAGGAAGTGACAGTGCATCACAAAGTCAAGCACTGGTTGATGCTACAGTCACGCTTCTAGAGGGAGAAAGTCCATGCCCTTCTACACCATTCCAAACCAGGTAACACTTTCAGGATGAAAATTACTATGAATTCTATCAATCTTTTTTTAGTGAATGGCACAGATGTTTTGGTTTTCCATCATGCAGTTTCAGGGTCAGATATTTCTTCTTCTTTAAGTCTACCATTTACAACTTGGATTGTGAACATTTTAAATTAAAAACTCTTGAATATCTCACTGTTACCTTGAACATTGTTTGGTGGTGAAACAAGTTCCGTTGGATCTAAGGTTGAATAAATTTCCTAACAGTATCACCACTAAAGACAAAATGTATCTTGTTTTGTCTGAGTTATATAATAACAGTGGCTTATAGGTACTCAGACATTCAATAGATCATAATAGTGGTGAGGCTAAAGTTTTAAAGGAAGATCGTTCATTGGATATTAGGAGACATCCAGACTTTACAAAATTTAGTAACTTCAGCACCATGTTGCCACTATAACCAACAAGAAGTACAGTTGGTGAGGGTTAGTGAGACATATAAAAAAACTGGTCTCATCTTTTGATTACATATGTTTCTCCCAATCAGGTTATTGAAACAGGTATAAGTCAATCAGCTGACCCCAATAGCATTGTTCAGGATATTACTTCAACAGATTCTGAAACTGATTTTCCTTCTGTTCTGCAAAGGTCTGAGAGGTTAATGTCAATTAACTCTGCATTACCTAAGGTGAATTATATAGAGAACACTAATAAAAGAAATGATTTTACAGTTTTTCATCAAACAACTTCCAGTCATTTACAGTTTCAAAAATTGAGGGGAAACTCTTGAGGGAAACAGAGAGACAGAGGGCAGAGATGGAGACAAGGGCGCAGTCGGCACAAATAGTCTTATGATGCCCCATTTTAATCTTAATTAATCTGTGTTAAATGATTATCACATTGATACTCTCCAGAGAGAGTTTTCATTTATACCCACATATAGATCAGATTTAGCAGATGTTCTTGATGATTTACGATTATATGCAAGAAAAATTAATTTACAATATATTTTACTGATTTGGAAGGTGTGAATGTTTGTGATAATGTTTTATGTAAGAAAAGAACTGTTGTTAATCCTAGTTCTACTTTTTACTTTACAAACATTTGTTGATACATGCGAAGAAGAGATTAGACTGCTGTTGCATAGTGACACACCAAAACGATGGTATAATAATACTTTCAAAGAGAGACTTGCTTCATATGAGCTATTAGATTCTGATAACATTCGTATCGTGAAAGCAGTCAAGGATGTAGTGCTGTCATTACAAATAATAAGTATATAGCTAAGCTGAATAAACATCTAGCAGATAAGTTGTTAGAAAATTGCTACCAAATACAAAATGTTGAATAATTTGTTTATTGCTTTTGCTTACCAGATCTGTTACAGAGATTGTATACAGATTTCAATACTTATGATTTGTTGAAAGTTGATAACCCCCAACTTAGTAGAATTTTTGGAATACCAGAAATTCACAAGAACTGACTTGATCCACTTTTCAGGCCTATTGTAGCTGCTGCTAAAAGTAAAACTGAATATTTGTCTATTTATTTAGATAAAGTTTTAAGTTCAAAGCACCACATTTTATTTGAAAGACTCTTGGGTATGTTTGGATTTTCTTAAAAATTATAAGTTGACAGGTGCTCAGATATTTATGTTTATGTTAGATGCTGATTCTTTATACACCTGTATTGTGCTGGACATTATTACTGAATTTGTTAAGTTTCTATTAATGTGAAGGTACAATATTATTTGTTAATTGTTTGATTCTGTTCTTACTAATATATTTTTTTATTTACTTTTCAGAATAATATTTATCAGCAATTAAAAGGTGTAGTTATGGGTGCAAGAGTGACCCCAGTTTTCGCCAATCTTGTTATGAGTTGGTGGAAGCATCAGTTTTTACTTTCTTCTGAAATTTTAAGGTTTGTTTCTTTTTATAAAATATATATTATTTGCTTTTATATGGAATGGATCTGAAAATGAGTTGCTCACATTCACTGGGGAATTAAATAACTCAACATCTATTTTATCCTTTGTGTTAAGGGATAAGGGTGATAAGCATTTTTTAGATCTTGAGAGTCATCTTGATAAAGAACAGAAAATATTTCATAGTAATATTTATAGGAAGAAAATATATAGGTTCATAGGTTCATAGGTTCATACTAGGCTATCTGCCCGAGGGCATTTACAAGCCTAGCCCATAGTTTTGTGGCTTACACCACCCCTTAGGTTTGGGGAACTATGCCCATTATTTTGCTGTGCCTCTGTCGAGCAGTGACACTGAGGTAATCCCTGGGGTATACTTGCGATCTCCCATCCATTGGTCAAAATTTCTCTTAAACAAAGCCAGCGAGGTGCTTTGCCTCACATATACCGGGATTTTGTTCCACAGCATAGGGAGTCTTTGGGTAATGAATCTATCCCTCCAGCACGTTCTATTAATGGCCGTGTCAAGGTTTAGGTCTCCGCCTTGTGGCTCTGATGGATCTAGATTTTTGAGGTGAAGCATGTACATCAAGTCAGGGTTTGATAATGCCTTGTATGTCAGGCACAGGTCACCCTGAGCAAGCGGTACTGAATAGAGTTGGAGTTCTTTCAGTCTGGCAGCATAGGTCAGATTTTTGAGACCCATAATCCTCTTGGTGAGGAACTTTTGTGGCCTCTCCAGCTGCTGCAAGTGTCGGGTCAGATACATTCGAATGGGGCATTGTACTCAATCATTGGTCGGATGAGTGATGAATATAGGGAGACTATGACCTCTCTTGATCTAGATGTGAATCCCTTCATGATAAGGTGGGCAATGTAGAAGGTCTTCCTAACTATTTTTGCAACATGGGTGTCGAATGACAGACTGCTGTCAACCTGGGTCCCCAGGTCCCTAATAACCTCTTCTGTGCTCAGTGGATTTCCACCTATATGGTAGCTAGGGGTAACCTTGTTTTTCCCGAAGGGTATGACTATGCATTTTTTGGCATTTAACTTTAGGCCGTGGCTCTGGCACCAGTTATCCGTATCTGTGAGACCCTTCTGAAGGATATCTGTGTCAGATGTGTTTTCGACTCGGCACCCAGTTTGCAGTCATCTGCAAACTTTGTCAGCCATAACCCTCCGTGTTTGCTTGTACTTGGAAAAGTAGATGCCAAACAAGAGTGGGCCCAGGACTGAGCCCTGTGGGACACCACTTGAGACAGGCTTAGAGTCAGACATGGCACCGCAACTCTGACCCTGTGGGTTCTGTCACTCAGCCAGTTTGCAACCCATCTTGTGATGTATGGGTTAACATTTAGGCTGATGAGTTTTTCAATGATACCCGAGTGGGGTATTGTGTCGAAGGCCTTCGCCAGATCGAGGTAGGCTGTATGGACTGCCTTTCCCTCATCAATGGCCTTGGTGACTGTTTCAAAAGTCAACCAAGTTTAAAAGGCATGACCTGCCCTTGACAAAGCCAAACTGGGTTGGATCCAGAGTCTGCAAATTCCCTATGTCTTTATTTATGAGATCCATTATGATCCTCTCCATGGCTTTGCAGATAAGGCTTGTCAAGCTAATGGCGGTAATTTCAGGGTCGGTGGAGGCACCGCCTTTGTGAAGTGGGACTACAGTCGCAGCGCCACTCCTGCACGATCCCGAGGTGAGGCTACGATTAAACAGCTGTCCTAACTGAGGATTTAATTCCTCGTTGAGTGCATGTAGCACACAGCCGGGGACACCATCAGGTCCCATGGATGCTGTGTTTTGCCTTTGAGAGCCGTTCTCACTTGGGCATTAGAGATGTTTGGGGTCTGCAATCTGTTGGTATAGATATCTCTCCTTTTGGGAGGGAGAAGTTTGCACTGAACCTGTCAGCCAGTATGTTGGCAATGTCTGTAGGATCAGTAATCTTCTCATCATTTTGAACTAATTCTGAGCATATCTGGGAGTTTCCTCCCAGGTTTCTAACATAGCTAAAGAAGGCCTTATGATTGTCTTTAGAGTCTTTAGCTATTCTTCTCTCAAAATTTGCTTTGGATGATTTTATGAGGGCTCTCAGCTTTTTACTTATAGTGATCAAAGGCGTCTTACCTTTCAAGGATTTTGCTCTATCATGTAGTAGCTTCCTCCTTTGTTGTAGAGTTTGTTTATGGCTGGGGTCCACCAGACTGGACGCTTGCCTTTGGTACAAAGAGTCTTTGTTTTGCTTGGGATTGCCTTATCCATGCAGTCCTGCAGGTGCTGGTAGAAGGCATTTGTAAGTGATTCAGCGGCTAGAGTACTGTTTTCCGGCTCAGGGGCCTTAAAGGAGACCACACTAGTCTTTAGAAGTGCAAAGTCTGCTTTAGAAGTTCTTTACTGTGGTCTTTTTGTTTCAGGAGGGTGGGATGAGGACCTCCAGCGAGATTTGTTTGTGATCTGATCTCACCAGTGAGGGGTATACTTCTGGTGTTGAACATTTTGCTCCCATGTTCGTGATGATGAGATCAAGTATGTTTTCTCCTCTTGTGGGGATAGTGACTAGTTGTTCCATGGCATTTGAGTTTATGAATTCCAGGAACTTTTGGGCCAGGGTGTTTGGGCTTGAGTAGCATTCCCAGTCTATATTTGGGTAATTGAAGTCACCTAGTATGATGGTATTAGGGGATACATTTATTCCCTCCAGTGTTTTCAGGAAGGCCAAGTGAGATTCCTGAGTTTGTGAGGGTGGCCTGTAACATGCTACAATTTGTAGAGCAGTCTTGCCTATGGTTAACTGCACCTGGATGGTCTCCGATGCATCGTGCGTTGCCACCAATCTTGAGGTGTAAGTATCCTTAATGAATATGGATACCCCTCCTTTCTTGGTATTGTCCGGATTTTGGGGCCGGAGCATGATATGAGGTAAAACCTGATAGTGCTGGGGTGCTCTCAGGAGCCTTGAACCAGGTTTCTGTCACAGCACAGACATCGATGTTCTCCATACTGAGAAGGGCCTCGAGTGAGTGCATTTTGAGATTGAGACTTCTGGCATTGAGCAGCATTACCCTTAGTTTTTTCCTTTTTGTGTTCTAGGGTGGAAGGTTTAGAATTTGAGCCTTGCCTAAAAAGGCACTATGGGGTGGCAAGAGCCTTTGCCAATATCCGAATCCCAGGGTGACAGGTGCAAGCCGTCCCTTGCGTAGCAGCGTGGCTTGTCCAGCATGTCATCCCAGGCAGACAGACATTGGATCCCCTTTGAATGACACCAGAGTTTAAGCCAATTGTTAAAACTGATCATCTTATCTTTGTATTGTGGCATCATTCTTGGTGAAGGTAGGATACTGCTCAAGGTCAGGGTCATACCTGCCTGGGCTACATAATCAGAGAGCTCCTCAATGTCTCTTCATGTAGTCCAAGGAGGTACGTCTCAGGTCGTTTACACCAGCGTGGACAATGACTGAGTCGTACTTGTACCTGCTGTTGAGAGACCTGAGTGCTTGCGTTATGTGGCGGATTCTAGCGCCCGACAGGCAGCTTACTGTGACCTTCTCCTTACTCAGTCTGGTGAGCGGGACGCCAGTGTGTCTGACTATGGAGTCACCAATGACTAGTGTGTCTGGCATTGTGTTTGGCCTTAAGGGCTGTGACTGTTTGACACTCTGACTGTGAGGTCTATGTGTTGCAGGTGTTGTGTTTTGAGGTAACAGTTGTTTGGGTGTATGCTTTGGTGGTCTCTGCTGTTTTGGTAGATTTTTGATCAGAGCCTCCGAGTATGTCTTTGTGTGTTTATGTGTATGATTTGTGGTTGTGATGGTACTATGTGAGACTGGGTCTATAGTGTATGTGGTAACCTTCTCCTCCTGTCTGGTCTTGCCAGTCTTGTGTTGAGAGAGCTCAGCCTCCAGTTTGGCCGTATAATTGCATCTCTCATGTATTTGTGTTTTGTGGGAGGAGGAGAGGGTTGTCTGTGTACATGAGACAGTTGTAACATTGCCTCAATATTCCCAGGTTCACCAGCTGAGCAGGAGAGGACACTAGCAACTGATCCCTCGACATGCTAGAAGGAAATAGACAAAAAACTTTAAAAGAGTTTTCAGGGGATGTGGGTGAGCAAGAAAGGGGCTTGCCTTTTGGGGTGCTATCTATAACAAGAGTGCTGTATCAAGGTGATAAGTACTGTAGGAGCAAGTGCTAGGTTTTATAGATAGAGTATAGTCTACTTGGAGTCAAGTAGAGATGATCTTTTAGTTTAGGATAATGAGGTTTGATCAGTAGTATAGTTCGAGGAAGGTAGTTATAAGGGAAAATTTGAAGAGTGGAATTTAGATGGCCCAAATAGTTTAAACTTTGCTAACCGCTGCTGCTCTAGTGTGCAACGGTGGCAACTCAAGTGCTAATTCGGCTAATCTTAGCGTGTTTTATACCATGTTAATAATTATCTGCTTTTTAATTGTCAGCATCGTGGTTTCATGAAGTGGAATACCATCAGGGGACAATTTATTAGATTAAGTAAAATCATTAGTATTGATTCTGTGTTTTTATGAAGGAGACATTTTTTGAAGTCAATTTTTGAAGAAAGAAGATATTGTAGCTGGAAAACTGATTGAGTCATTACTGAAGTGGTGAATAACAGAGATTACGTTCATAAGCTCATAGGTGTTTACTGAGCTTATGACCATAAGGGACTTTTTATGCCTAACCATGCATCCTAAATCCCTGACAAGTTATTGTACACTTGATAAGTGTAAGCAGGGGCTTGGGAGATGAAACATTTACAAGCAAGGGCCTGGGAGATGAAACATTTACAGGCTGCCTGTGTCCATTAGAGACATAGTTGCCAAACCAGAGATGAATTTCCTGTTCCCCATCCAATTTTCCAAGTTACACTTGAATTGGGTTAGAGAAGAACTCTGCTTCATACGGATGGGGGGCCTGTTCCAGAGAAGGGGTAGTCTTTGGGATAACATACCTGTCTCTCCAGCAGGTCCTATTTATATCATAGGCAAGGTTTAAGATTTTAGAATGGGTAATTCTGGCATTATTTGTTTTGCAGATATGCTGGAGGTTGATTAAGGGTGGGTCAGGTGGATATGACAATGCCTTGTATGTCAGGAATAGATCACCCCTCAACAGCCTGTAGAATGCAGAATACAGGGATAGGACCTTGAGGTGATCTGCATAGGATATGTTACTTACACCCTGTATTCTTTTAGTGAGGAACCTCTATGAATGTTCCACTTGTTGGATATGCCTGGTTAGTTACATACCAAAGCGGGCATTGTTTATTTATTTATTCATTCATTCATTTATTTATTTATTTGACATTTGTTAACCAGGATAGTCTGACTGAGCAAAAGCCCTTTTTCAGCAGAGGCCCAGGGAGAAAAGCTCCACAGTAAAACAAGTTAGTACATCACAATAGCTAATAAGATACAATAGTAAAATACAAAAGTACTATACGCAGACATTACAGATATAAAACATTATTACACACATCTATTCTACAGAGATCATTGGTATAAACAGAGGTTCAAGGAGTAAATTAAAAGCAGCATTGTCAAGTATGTACATAAGGATATGTATAAATAGAGTATAAAAGATAATTACGATAGTGTGCAGGGCAACTATCATGTTAGTAAAAAGTTAATTGGGAAAAGGAAAACTGCTGTTAGAATTGGAGATTGATGAAGTGTGTATGTTTTGGAGGGAACTATGGTAGGGGAAATAGGAATATAGGAGAATTAGATAAATAATAAGTGGAAGAGAAGATAAAGTTAGTGAGGAGGTTAGGTGAGGAGTATACTGGAGAAGAATAAGCAAAATCTGAGGGTAATTCTACTCAATGCTAGAAGTCTAAACCTCAAAATGCACTCACTCGAGGCACTCCTTAAAATGGAGAACATTGACATCTGTGCAGTGACAGAGACCTGGTTCAAAGCTCCAGAGAGCACCCCTGCATTACCAGGCTCCAATTCATACCACACCTTTTGGCCACCTAACCCAGAACAAAGCACTAAAGGTGGAGGCGTGTCCATATTCATTAAGGATATCCACACCTCCAGGCTAGTTGCACAGCATAATGCATCTGAGATTATCCAAGTGCAACTAACTCTGGGCAAGACCGCAATCCAAATTGTAGCTTGCTACAGACCCCCCCACCATGTCCCAGGATTCCCACTCCTCATTTCTTGATACACTGGAAAGCATTAGGGTACAACCCAACACCCTAATAATGGGCGATTTCAACTACCCCACCATTAACTGGGAAAACTACTCATGTACCAACTTTTTTCCTTAGTGTTTTCTAGAATTCATAAATTCCAACACCTTGGATCAACTTATTCACACCCCCACGAGGGGCAGTAATATCCTAGACCTGGTCATTACCAACATGGAAAACCGATGTTCCACACCAGAGGTCAATTCCTCGTTGGTCAGATCCGACCACAAGCTAATCAGCCTAGACATCCACATCCCACCCCCAATTAGGGAAACCATCGTAAAAAACTACTCCAAAGCCAACTTCACACTTCTTAAGACAGAAGTGGCAAACTTCACGACACCCATGCAGATGGACAATAGAGGTATGACTGCTGAATCCTACACAAATGCACTTTATAAGCACTTACACGAGTGCATGGATCATGCTATCCCTAATAGAACCAAGATGTTATCCTGCAAAAAAAGGAAGCCAATCTGGTGGTCCTCTGCCATAAACAAACTCTACAACAGAAGAAAGAAACTGTTGCAAAAAAGAGTAAAATCCCATGACTGGAGGAACTCCCTGGTCAACCTCAGTAAGAAGCTGAGATTCCTCATAAAATCCTCCAAAGCTAGTTACGAAAACAAAATTGCCACTGACTCTAAAGACAACCACAAAGCATTCTATAGCTATGTCAAGAATCTCAATGGGAATACTCAGATCTGCTCTGAGTTACAGCACAATGGCGCTAAATATACAGAACCAACTGATATTGCCAACATCCTAGCAGATAGGTTCAGTGCTAACTTTACCCCCCTCTCACCCCCTAGAGGGCCCATCTCTATACCGGAAGAATGCAAAGTTCCTATAATCATGGCTGCACAGGTAAAAAACACACTCTTCTAAGCCAAGAACACAGCATCCATAGGACCTGACAATATCCCAGGCTGCGTTCTACATGAACTACAGAATGAACTGGCACCCTACCTAAGTACCATATTCAGTCATAGCCTCACCTCAGGCTTTGTACCCACTGAATGGCGCACCGCAATGGTTATCCCACTCCACAAAGGGGGAGCCACAACGGACCCCAGGAACTACCGCCCCATTAGCCTGATGAGCCTGGTCTGCAAGGCCATGGAATGTATCATCGTGGAACTCATAAACAAAGATATTGGTAATCTCCAAACTCTAGACCCTACCCAGTTTAGATTTGTAAAAGGCAGATCATGTCTCCTAAACCTTATTGACTTCTTTGAAGCAGTCACCAAAGCCATAGATGAGGGTAAAATGGTTCACACAGCTTATCTAGATCTTGCCAAGGCTTTCAACACCATCCCCCACTCTGGAATTATAGATAAGCTCACTAAACTAGGTATAAATCCCTATGTCACAAGATGGGTTGCCAAATGGCTCACAGACAGAACCCACACTGTGAAAGTAGCGGATTCCAAATCCGACTTCAGATCAGTGACAAGTGGAGTACCACAGGGTTCAGTCCTGGGTCCTCTCCTGTTTGGTATCTACTTCTCTGAAGTGCAGGCTAACACAGAAGGTCTTTGGCTAACAAAGTTTGCAGATGACTGCAAACTAGGAGCCATAATCAAAGCTCCTAACGATGTGGACAAACTACAAAAGGGCCTCACTGAGACAGATACCTGGTGTCAAAGCCATGGCCTGAAGCTCAATGCCAAAAAGTGTATTGTCATCCCCTTTGGTAAAAACTCTGTACCCATGAACTACCACATAGCTGGTAGTCTACTTAATGCTGAAAATGTGATGAGACCTTGGGACACAGGTGGACAGTAGTCTCTCCTTCGCCACAGTGGTCAGGAAAACCTTCTACGTGGCTCATCTCATCACAAAAGGATTCTCATCCAGAAAAAAAGAGGTCATTGTTCCCCTCTACTCATCACTCATTAGACCTATTATAGAGTACAATACCACTTTTGGTATGTACCTCACAAGACATCTACAACAACTGGAAAGACCACAGAAATACCTCACAAAGAGGATTACTGGCCTCAAACAGATGCCCTACGCAGACCGTCTCAAAAAACTACAGCTTTACTCCATCGCATATCGCCTACTCAGGGGCGATCTCTGCCTAACATACAAAGCTATGTCAAACCCAGAGCTGTTGGACATGCTCCACTTAAAGAAATCCCAATCCCTCCAAGCTACATGCTCTAGGGACCTAAACCTTGTCACCACAATAAACAGAACATGGAGGGATAGATTCCTGTCCCAGAGACTTCCCATACTCTGGAACAGACTACCTATCTATGTCAAACAGAGCTCCTCATTAGCACTCTTCAAGAAAAATCTTGATGATTGGATGGGAAATGGGAAATTCACACCAGGGATCACTTCTGTGGCTCTGCTCGACAGGGGCACAGGAAAATAATTTACTTGGGTGGCGAAAGCCAGGGTACATTTTTTGGCTAGGCTTATATAGGCCCTAGGGCCATTAGCCTAGTACCTACCTATGAACCTATGAACCTATAAGCTGGGGTAAGAAGAAGCAGATAAGATAATACTTAAGAGAATATATAACAGGATGATAAAAAGAGAGTGATGGCTGAATTATGGGAGAGGGTAAAGAGTTCAAGTAGGATATTTACAATGACATGTTCATAGGTTCATAGGTTCATAGGTAGGTACTAGGCTATCTGCCCTAGGGCATTTATAAGGCTAGCCAGAATGTATTGGCTTTCGCCACCCTTTTAGACTAGATTCTTGAGCCTCTTTCCAGCAGGGCCATAAAAGTGATCACAGGAGTAAATTTACGATTTCCCATCCACTCATCAAGATTTCTCTTGAAGAGGGTCAGCGAGAGGTTCTGCCTAACATGAACCGGGATTCTATTCCAGAGCGAGGGAAGCCTCTGGGATATGAATCTATCCCTCCAGCATGTCCTATTTATTGTTGTGCTGAGGATTAAGTCCATGGAGAGTGTAGCTCTAATGGATTTGGCTTTTTTGAGGTGGAGCATGTCCATCAATTTCGGGTTAGACATGGCCTTGTATGTCAGGCAGAGATTGCCTCTGAGTAGGCGGTAAGCAACTGAGTAGAGCTGGAGTTTCTTTAGTCGAGTAGCATAAGGCATCTGTTTGAGGCCCACGATCCTCTTGGTGAGGTACTTTTGAGGTCTCTCCAGCTGTTGCAGGTGTCGGGTAAGATACATCCCAAATGAGGCATTGTACTCAATTAAGGGCCTGATGAGCGATGAGTAGAGGGACACAATGACCTCTCTTGATCTAGATGTGAACCCTTTTGAGATTAGGTGGGCTATATAGAAGGTTTTTCTTACCACTTTGGCAATGTGATTGTCAAAGGGGAGGTTACTATCTACTTGGGTCCCCAGATCCCTAATTACTTCTTCCTTACTTAGTGGATTACCTCCTATGTGGTAGTTTGTGAGCACTTTGTTTTTCCCAAAAGGGATGACTATGCACTTTTTGGCATTTAGCTTAAGGCCATGGTTTTGACACCAGATATCCGTCTCTTTAAGACCCTTTTGGAGGATGCTTGTGTCGGCCGGAGAGTCGATTATGGGTCCCAGCTTGCAATCATCTGCGAACTTAGTCAGCCACAGTCCTCTCATGCTTGCCTGTACCTCAGAGAAGTATATACCAAACAAGAGGGGTCCCAGGACTGAGCCCTGTGGGATGCCACTTGTAACCAGTTTAGAGTCGGACATGGCACCCGCAACTCTGACCATGTGAGTTCTATCCCTGAGCCAGTTTGCAACCCATCTTGTGACATATGGGTTGATATTTAAGCTGGTAAGCTTATTTATGATGCCAGAGTGGGGTATTGTGTCGAAGGCCTTTGCTAGGTCCAGGTAGGCTGTGTGGACTACCTTTCCCTGATCTATGGCTTTGGTAGCTATTTCAAAAAAGTCAACTAGGTTTAGGAGGCAAGATCTGCCTTTAACAAAGCCGAATTGGGTAGGGTCCAGTGTCTGGAGGTTCCCAATGTCTTTGTTTATGAGATCCATGATGATGCGCTCCATAGCCTTGCAGACCAAGCTAGTCAGGCTTATGGGGCGATAGTTCCTGAGATCCGTTGTGGCACCACCTTTGTGGAGCGGGATTACTGTTGCTGTATGCCATTCTTTGGGTACATAACTTGTGGTAAGGCTGAGTTGGAACAGTGAGTTTATGTGAGGGTTTAGTTCTTTGTGGAGCTCGTGTAAGATGCAGCCTAGGATACCATCCGGTCCCATTGATGCTGTGTTTTTTTTACTTTGGAAAGGGCTGCTTTCACCTGTGTGTCTGTGGGACTGCATTCTTCTGGGATAGACACAGGCCCTTTTGGGGGGGAAGGGGGGGGGGTAAAGTTTGCACTGAACCTGTCTGCCAGGATGTTGGCAATGTCGGTGGGTTCAGTGTATTTTGTGCCATTTTGCACCAGCTCAGAGCAGATCTGAGAGTTGCCACCTAGATTCTTGACATAGCTAAAGAATGCCTTGTGATTATCTTTAGTCTCTTTGGCAATTTTTCTTTCGAAGTTAGCCTTCAATGATTTTATGACTGAGCGAAGTTTCTTGCTAATACTGATCAGGGATGCCTTCCCTTTTGGGGATTTTGCCCTATCATGTAATAGTTTCCTCCTTCTGTTGTATAGCTTATATATGGCTGGGGTCCACCAGACTGGCCTCCTGTGTTTGGAGGAGTGAGTCTTGGTTTTACTTGGGATGGCACAATCCATGCATTCCTGTAGGTGCTCATAGAGTGCATTTGTAAAGGATTCTGTGGTTTGGATAGCATTTTCCATTTGCCCGGGGGCTTTGAAACTTTCCACCTCGGTCTTGAAAAGTGTGAAGTTTGCTTTTGAGAGATTTTTTACAGTGGTTTCCTTGGCCAGGGGTGGGGTCGGGATGTGGATGTCCATTGTGATTAGTTTGTGGTCTGATCTTACCAACGAGGGGTTTATCTCTGGTGTGGAACACTGATCCCCCATGCTGGTGATGACCAGGTCCAATATGTTGTCCCCTCTTGTGGAAGTGGTGACCAGTTGTTCCATGGCGTTTGAGTTTATAAACTCCAGGAACCATTGGGCAAAGGAACTGGGACTTGAGTAGTTTTTCCAGTCAATGTTTGGGTAGTTGAAATCCCCCAAAATCATGGTGTTTGGTGATACCTTCATATTCTCCAGTGTTCTCAGGAATGCTGAGTGGGGGTCTTGAGACAAGGTGGGTGATCTGTAGCAGGCTACAAACTGAAAAGCAGTTTTTCCCACTGTTAGTTGCACCTGGAGGGTCTCCGATGCCTCATGCAGTGCCACTAACCTGGAGATGTGGGTATCCTTGATGAAGATGGATACTCCCCGCCTTTAGTATTTCGGTCCGAGTTCTGGGTCCGAAAAGTATGGTATGAGTTGAATACTGGTAGTGCTGGGGTGCTCTCTGGAGCCTTGAACCAGGTTTCTGTTACTGCACAGATATCGATCTTCTCCATGCTGAGGAGTGCCTCGAGTGCGTGCATCTTGAGGTTTAGACTTCTGGCGTTGAGTAGCATTACCCTTAGTTTTTTGTTTCTGGTATTGTCTATGGAGGTGGTTTTGTCTTTTGAGCCTTGCCTAAAAAAGGCACTATGGGGGAGGCAAGAGCCTTAGCCAGTATTCGAAAACCTAAGGGTGACAGGTGCAAGCCGTCCCTGGTGAAGCAACGTGGCTTGTCAAGCATGTCATCCCAGGCTGACAGACACTGGATCCCCTTTGAATGACACCAATAACTTAGCCAATTGTTAAAATTGATCATTTTGTCTTTATACTGTGGCATCATTCTTGGTTAGGGCAAGATGCTACTCAGGGTCAGGGTCATACCGGCATGGGCTACATGATCAGAGAGCTCCTCTATGTCTCTTTTCATGTAGTCCAGGGAGGTACTTCTCAGGTCATTCATGCCAACATGGACAATGACAGAGTCATATTTGTACCTGCTGTGGAGAGACCTGAGTGCTTGTGTTATGTGGTGGATCCTGGAACCTGACAGGCAGCTTACAGTGACCTTCTCCTTGTTCAGTCTGGTGAGCGGGACGTCAGTGTGCCTGACAATAGAGTCTCCTATTACTAGTGTATTAGGTGCATTATTTAGCCTTAAGGACTGCTTCTGTGTGGCACACTGACTTTGTGAAGTATGTGATACATGAAAGTTGTTGTGGGGTAGTGGTTGCTTGGATGTCTGCTTTGGAGGTCTCTGCTGCTTTGGCAGATTTTTATTTAGAGCCTCCGAGTATGTTTTTGTGAGTTTATGTGTCATGTTTGCTGATGCGATTGGTCTATGTGAGACTGGTTGTGTGGTGCGAGTGTTTTCCTTCTCCTCCTGACTGACTGTGCCAGTCTTGGTTTGAGAGAGCTTGGCCTCCAGTTTGGCTGTATAGTTGCATCTCTCACATACATTTGAGTTTGTTGGAAGGAGGAGAGGGCTGTCTGTGTACATAAGGCAATTGTAACATTGCCTCAAGATTCCCAGATTCACCAGCTGGACTGGAGAGTATACCTGAAACTGCACTTTGGACATGCCTGGATAGTTAAAAACTGATTTATTTATTGTCCAGAATGGACGAATAGGGAGCCTTGTAATGTCCAAGTAGTATTTAGGTAATCTTTTAGAACTTTCTTATTCATGAGTCTGGTTTATTTTTTGTAAGGACATGGGAAGTTTGTTCCATGAGAGGGCTGGTAAATAGCTATAAAGTAATTATTGTACTCAATGATAGGTCTGATGAATGCTGAATACAGTGAAACAATGACTTCCTTGGACTTAGTTTCCTTTGTTTATAAGTTACACAACATAGAATGATTTCCTCACTGCTCTAGACAGATGCAGGTCAAAGGCTAGCTTACTGTCTATGTGTGTCCCCAAGTCCCTGACTTCTGGGCCAGTCCTTAGAGGTGTGTTGTCAATGTGATAGTTACCAGGGATGGATGACTTCTTAAAGGATACTATTCTGCATTTTTTGGCATTTAGTTTTAGTCCATGGCTCTGGCACTAGTTGTTTGTCTGTGTCAGCCCCTCCTGGAGAACATTTGGGTCAGTGTGAGATTCAGTGATAGCTCCTAATTTGCAATCATCTGCAGATTTAGTCAGCCAGAGACCACTGACATTGACCTTGACTTCAAAGAAGTAAATGCCAAAAAGGAGCAGTCGCAGGACTGATCCCAGAGGGACTCCGCTTGTGACTGGACTCCCCAATTCTAACTTCCTCAGTCCTATCTGTGAGCCAGCTAGCTATCCAGTGGGTGACATAAGGGTTTGTACATAATGTCTTGAGTTTCTCAACAATGCCTGAGTAGGGTATTGTGTCAAATACCTTGTCCAGGTCAAAGTAAGCAGTGTGAACCATTTTTCTCTCATCCATTGCTTTGGTGACCTTCTCAAAGAAGTCCACCAGGTTGACTAGGCACGACCTCCCATCGACAAAACCAAATTGGGTTGGGTCCAGTGTCTGGAGTTTTCGATGTCATTGTTGATCATTTCCATGATAATTCTTTCCAATGCTTTGCATATGACACTAGTGAGACATAGGTCTATAGTTTCCAGGATCTGTAGATGGCCCACCTTTGTTTAGAGAGATGATTGTTGCTGTTCTCCATTCATTAGGCACAAAGTCATTTGGAGGCTTCAGTTAAATAGCAATTCTATAGGACTTATAGGTCATGTTTCATGATATTCAGAAGGCATTCTGAGATATTGTCTGGGCCAATTGATGCAGTGATCTTGGCCTTAGAGAGAGCAGTCTCTATGCTCCATCATTTACCAAGAGCAAACCAGAAGCACTAATCCCACGATGACTACTGAGAGGCAGAATGTGGGCTCTTCAATAATTGGTGATCTTGGAGTAGATGTTGAAGATTGTAAAGGTAAGGTGGAAAAAATGGTTTAATATCCTAAGAGCTGCAGTGTGCACTAAGAAGATAGATATGAAAGAGGAGATAACTTAAACTTCAGCTAAGTGGGGAGCCACTAATTTTAAAATAGCAATATGGATTGGAAGAGGGTGGGCACTTTGTATGCTGGTACAATGGAATACAGTGAGATGGCCAATCATTTTAAATAGCTGAAGGGGAGTAATTTCACAAAATTAAAATGTTATGCTTACTCACAACAGCCAATGAAAGAGGAGAGGGAAGGAGATATGTGATCAAATTAAAATAAGAAGCAGCAACTAGAAAGACAGTTGAGTTTAAAAACATAACAGCACCAGTGTGGAAGGGTGGGGAAAACTTAATGTCTGTGTGACTCACAAGATACATAGCTGTGGTCTCTTTCCTAGTTTAAATATGCAATTGAAAGCAAAATACAAGTAAAACACAATGTAAAGAAAGTAAATCACAATATACAAAATAGAAGAAGGTGGCAAAGTAATATAAAATACAAGAAAACAAAAACAAACTAACCTTTCCCTCTTGGCAAGTTGTGGCAGAGTCTGGGTTAGCTTTTCCAGTAAAGTTCTAGCCTATTTTATTAACTGGCTTCATTCCTAAAGTGACTGTCCCTGATGATAATATTTATGGTTTGGAATTTCCAATTCCTGTTAGTAATGATGATGACAGTCTAACGAATATTATTTTAAACAACTGGAAGATCATTTCTGGAAATTAAGATCTATGAAAGCAACTGGAGCAGCTCCAAAGTTTGTTAATAAAAAACAATGAGTTGAGAATTTTTTTTTATTGAAAATTCAATTACTGAAACCTTTTACAGGTAATGGACCTTTTGGTACCTACATATATAAGGATTGCAAAATGTGTAGGTTTATTAACAGTGGATATGGTGTAGTCCTGAAACATACAGGGAAATACATTTTCAGCAGAGGTAGATTTTATTTTTAATCTACTGGTAGTGTTTATTTAGCAACTTGTCTTTCCTGAGAAAGCTTCTATGTGGGTAGGATCACTAAAATGCTCTCAAAGAGAATTAACAAACTCAGGCTGCCTTTATTAAAGAGTAATACAACCAATGATTTAGCTAAACACAAATTATATTGTAAGCATTTTAAAAAGTTTTTGCTTTTTTGTATTCAATCAGGTTAAAACAGATTTTGATATGGGTGATTTAAATAATATGCTTTAAGTTGAAGAGGTTAAATGACATCTTGGCTAACAGTTCATAAACCTCCATGGTTGAATGAATTTATTAACATTAAATGTATTTTGAGAGCACAAAATGTTTAATATAGGTTCATAGGTGTTTACTAGGCTAATGACCACAAGAGACTTTTTAAGCCTAGCCATGCATCCCAAATCTCTGACAAGTTCTGATACACTTGATAAGTGTAAGCATGGACCTATGAGATGAATCATTTACAGGTTACCCTTTTCTATTAGGGACAAAGGTGCCAAACCAGGGATGAATTTCCAGTTTCCCATCCAATTGTCCAAGTTGCACTTGAATTGGGTTAGGGAGGAACTCTGCCTCACATGGATGGGGAGCCTGTTCCATAGACAGGGTAGTCTCTGGGATGCATACCTATCTCTCCAGCAGGTACTATTTATATCACAGGCAAGGTTTAAGTCTTTAGAATGGGTAATTCTGGATCTGTTTTGTGGATATGCAGGAGGGCCATCAGCATGGGGTTTGACAATGCCTTGTATGCCAGACATAGATCTCACCTCAAAAGCCTGTAGGAGACAGAATGCAGGGATAGAGCCTTGAGGCAGTCTGCATTGGACATATTACTTATGCCCTGTATTCTTTTAATGAGGAAGCTCTGTGGATGTTCCAGTTGTTGGATATGCCTGGTTAGGTACATAGCAAAGGGGGCATTGTACTCAATGATTGGTCTGATGAATGCCAAATACAGTGGAACAATGACTTCCTTGGAGTTAGACGCCATACCTTTGTTTATAAGTTGCTCAACATAGAATGATTTCCTCACCAGACACATGATGATCAAAGTCTAGATTACTATCTATGTGTGTCCATAAGTCCCTGACTACTGGGGAATCTAAGGAGTGTGTTGTCAATATGATAGTTAGCAGAGATGGATGACTTCCCAAAGGATACTATTATACATTTCTTGGCATTTAGTTTTAGTCCATGGCTCTGACACCAGTTGTTTGTCTGTGTCAGCCCCTCCTGGAGAACATTTGTGTCAGTGTGAGATTCAATGACAGCTCCTAATTTGCAATCATCTGCAAATTTAGTCAGCCAGAGACCACTGACATTGGCCTTGACTTCTGAGAAGTAAATGCCAAAAAGGAGAGGTTCAAAGACTGATCCCTGAGGGACTCCACTTGTGAATGGCCTCTTTGTAGAGGTAGACTCCCCACTTCTAACTTCCTGGGTCCTGTCTGTGAGCGAGTTGACTATCCACCGGGTGACATACGGGTTTGTAGCTAACCTCTTGAGTTTGTCAACAATGCCCAAGTGGGATATTGTGTCATGTGCCTTTGCCAGGTCAAGGTAGGCAGTGTGAATGATTTTGCCCTCATCCATTGCTTTGGTGTCCTTCTCAAAGAGGTCCACCAGGTTGAGTAGGCATGATCTGCCCTTGACGAAACCAAACTGGGTTGGGTCCAGTGTCTGGAGGTTTACTATTTATCTGTTGATCATCTCCATGATAATTCTTTCCATGGCTTTACATATAAGACTAGTGAGACTTATGGGTCTGTAGTTTCCAGGGTCTGTAGGTGGCCTACCTTTGTGTAGAGGGATGACTGTTGCCTTTCTCCATTCATGAGGTGTGAATACTGTTTGGAAGCTGCAGTTAAATAGTAATTCCAGAGGCCCTGATAGGTCATGTTTCATGCTATTTAGAAGGCATCCTGGGACATTGTCCAGGCCCATTGATGCAGTGTTCTTGGTCTTAGAGAGAGCATTAAGGACCTGCTCCCTAGTGATAGTAGGGGAAGTTATATTTGATGATATTTCCTGAAGGAAGGTTTGGGGGAGAGAGGAGTAAAGTTGGAGCTGAATTTTTCAGCCAGGAGGTTTGCTATGTCTTCTGGATCAGTATAGATGGCTCCATTTACAATGAGGTCTGCACACAACTGTGTATTGCCTTTGAGGTTGCGGACATAGCTAAAGAATGTTTTGTGGTTGTCCTTGGCCTGGGAGGCCTAACGTACCTCAAATGTGTTAGCATTTTTTTTTTTTTTAATGTATGGCTATGTGTTAGATGGATTACCGTTTTTAATATTATATTTGATTGTCAAATTAGAGTGTCATTTTACCAATGTAACATGATTATATGATTATATAAATATGGGTGATAGGCTGGTATTCAAATTGTTCTAAAAAGTTACTTTTAGTAAATATTTTGTATTTTGAGTCTGTTGTTTATTTCCTTCAGGTGTTGTGGTTTGCATTTGACTTTCATTTTCATACACTTTTAGGTTTGCTGTGATTTTTGTAGTGTTTACTTTCAGGATGATAGCAGACACTTAGAGGTAGCAGTGTCCACAGTGACACCTTTAGAAAGGGGAGCCAAATGCAGGAACTTTCACAGCTACCCTAAGAAACACATAAAACATTGGCTGCCCAGCAGCAAATGAGCTGTGACATTCTTAAAGCTCAGTGCTCTGCCACAGAGAGTCAGCTGGAAATAATCCGAGTCATCCAGGACTTCCAGCACTACATGGAAGTGGCAGAGAGTAGAGATAATGCCATGATCATTCTTATACGTAGCATGGTGGCACAACAGGCATCCATGGTCGTCTCCATTCTTACACTAGTTAGGACCTACTAGACTTAAGTACATACCTCTCAATCTCCAGATCAGAAAATCAGGGACAAAGGACCTTAAAATCAGGGACAATCAGGGACATCTAATTAACATAAGACATGCATATTGAAATAAGCACATCAATGGACACACACACACGTTTATGCTGTTTCCTGCAATTTTACAGCATCATGTTTGCTCTGTTACTCTACTTAGGTTAGGCCCTAACCGATAACATGGCATGTCATTTACACTGTTAATTTTATTTTTCATTTGCTTATATATCTAGCCGCATCTTTTACTTGTAAGAGCATTTACAGTATAGATTTTCTCCTTAGGACTCCAGTTAAAAATAGGAATTCCTACTTCAGTGTTACCAGTTAACAAATACTAAATAAAAGCATACATGCATGCAGACATTCATAAATAAATCACCATTTTCTGCAATAGTTAGTGGATAGCTAAAGAATTAATGTCTTGTTTAAATCTTACAAAATATGTCCATTAAACTGTTCTGCAAGTCTGGGTCACCATGAATCAGACTTAAAACTCTCAACTACTAAACTACATAACAGCAAGATAGAGATTCTCAATAAATACTAATAGATTCTAGCATATGCTTTACCTGTGTTGTTACCTGCAGAATGATAATTTAAAATAAAATCCAATCCATGATCACACGACAAACCTCAGACCTCCTGGGAACAATTCCAAATCCCTTTTCTTCACTCCATGCTATAACTTGCTCTAATTCCAAATAAAAAAGAACTGCCAGTCTGCCACCCCATCTCTCCTTTCCTTCCTCGAGACAAGATGAGTTTTCAGCACAGGCAACAGGCATCAACACTGACAAAGCTGAATCATGGTTCGAGTATTCAATCCAGGGCAGGTGCACCAACTTGTCTACAATGATCTCCATCTCCTTGTGCTGTATCTATGATGCTGACATGCCATAAAATATGTGGAGTTGACTCAGTTGACCTAAATGAGCACTTCAGGCATACCAGGTCTCTTGCAGCCACTTCCACACAACAGTAAATGAAACTGATTAGCTGCATGTGGGTCTATATTATATGCTCGAAGTTTTAAACTTCGATGCTCATATGATCAACACCATACGAACAAAGTTTTAAAACAACGAGGATATAATAAAAATGAAACAAAAATAAACCTACCTGAATGCTCTAAGCAGGGGGCCAAGCCCCCTTGCACCCCCCACATGGGGTCTGCACCACCCATACCCCCTGCTACTTAAATATACCAACTCCGAGATCACACTACACTGAAGTAAAGGGAAATATTCCCTACAGCGATCTCCGTTGAAACATTCCAGCTTTCAAAAGTTCGCTCATATGGTGTCGACCATATGAGAGACAAACTTTTGAGAGCTCAAGCTTCTGATGTAGACTCCTGCATGCAAAGCAAATGCAGTAAAGCAACTCTCTGATTGGCTGATACATCTAGATCCAGAATAGAGGTTGTTTTACTGGAAATCTTGGGTGTACTTGTGCCCAAATCGAGCAGCCGAGGAATTGCACTTACTTAAGCCTAAAAACGGGTGCTTCTAGGTAATTTGGGATGATTGAGAGCTATGCTTAAGTAGGCATCAGTCTTGGAAAGTTGGAAGGTAAAAGGACAGGTGGGGGCAAATCACATGAGGCTACAAGTCCTCCTCAAGAAAGTATTACAGTTAGTTGGGGGAACAAGCACAACAGATTTCATGCAGGCCATGTCATAGTTTATTTACTCTTAGCAGACCCTCTCATTTGAGGTTACGGTCCCAGTCCTGCAGCACTGTCAAAAAATTGTCTGCAGGATCATCTGTATCAATTAGGTCAAGACACTGGAACAACTCACCATCCAAGTCTCATTCAGTTGTACCACCACCTAGCTTATATTCAGATGATATTTATGAAACATTTGACTTTGACCTACTATAATTGAAGTGTGGCATTTCTGTTACTTACAATTCGACCCTCACAAAATTAGGTCAATGTTTAATTTGAATAGATAAGTTATTTTAAAGGGACAGCAGCACCCAAAAAACTGGAAAAACATCTTTTTTCAACAAATCTTGAACTTTTCAGCACTGCTAATGCCTCTGTATTAAAGTAAATGGTCACGCTCATTTATTAATTTGTTATAGCTCAGAATTATTTGAAGGAGGCTGCCATGACTAACATCATTTTGTTTTGCAGTCAACAACTTTGTCTTCCTGATACTGCAGTGGTGGTGCTGCAGTAGTGTTGTCGCCTCACAGTAAGACGTTGTCCGGTTCGATTCTCAGCTAGAGCGTCTTCTGCGTGGAGACATGCGTGAATGGGCGTACCTTTGTTGAAGGTTGTGTGTCAGGGCTGGCAACTCGGCACGTAAAAATCTACTGCCAATCATTAGCGGATCGGAGTTCTGCTGTGGCGACCCCTAACCGGGAAAAGCCAAAAGACACAACAACTTTGTCTTCCTGATGTCATGTTGGAGGGACAGAAAGAAATCTCTATAATGAGGGGATCATTTACTGTGGTTTGCTGTACCATCATTTTACAGCATTGCTATGACTGCCTAATTTTCAATGTCAGCATCTCTCCGCATTTTTAATTATTTTGCTTTCTTTGATTTTCATTAATTGCCCTCTCTGTTACAGCATTTTAAGGAATGTTTGAATGACAGGCTTGGAAATGTAGACGAGTTATTTTTTTTTTTTCAAAGTAACAACTGTAGTTCAATGTTCAAGTGTGAGAAATCTGGCCCCTGTGATTAACAGGTGTTACTTGGGCTGAGATGGTTGGTGTTGCATTCACAGTTTCAAATGTTGTAGCTAGAATTAAAAAGTCTTTGATGTTAATCTTCTTTCCCTAACTTACTGACTTGTTGCAACAAAGCAATGTATACAATGCAAAAATGCTGTAACAAAGCACAAGAAGAAACATTACTCAGAAATTACCATGTAGAAAAATGTAAAATCGAAAACAGACAGTAAATAGGAACAGTTGGATGAACATTTTTTTTTTTGTGGCACTGAGTTTTATTAAGGGGAATACATTTGCATCTGAAAACTAAGCTTGAAAGCCCTGCCTTTGTTCAATTATCTGAGGTGTGATATTAGCAATCTGTAACTGATAAGGCACATTTAAATGTCATTGTTTAAGAGACATTGTTTTCTTAATGGCTCTGTAGTTGGGATAAGTCACCTAACTTATTCTGCCATTCTTAGTAGCCTGTGTGATGTGACAGATGACACAAATGCAGGAAGGAAAGGCAAGCAATTATTAAATGATGTTTTTTTCTGTATGTGAAGTGTTTAGTGTTCAAATACAGGGAAGAAAAATCACTTTTTGGAAAGAAAAACTAGAATCTTTAAAAAAAGGTGTGAGGTGGGACTTAGACACTTTGTAATTGGTATACATTTCATTCCTGTAATGGTGCTACTTAAAACCTCATTGAACGGTGGAAAGAAAGCTATGTGTTATAAAATAAGGCTGTACCGATTAACACCACCAAAGCTGTATGCATCAACATTGTTACAGCTGGCAGTTACCTACAACTTAAAAGTAGTAATATTCAACTTTTCAGTGAAACACTGAGAAGAAAATTGCAGATTAAAATAGACATCCTGCCTAATAAACAAACTCTGCTGCCACAACCATAAATACTGCACAGATGATGATATGTTTGCTTCTGAGGCCACTAATTACTACATATGACAAAATAAAATATTCTGATGTGCAGTAGTACCTCAACAGACAACTCATTTCAAGCTGAGAAAATATTGCTTAATATAAAAAACAAAATATGTTTTTATTCAAATGCATGGTATGAGCTCAGTTAAATACTGAGTTAACACTTCTTCCTAATTTATCTACTTGAGGACATTCAGTACATGCATACTTAGGTACACCACTTCACTAGAATGTATTGTGCAAAACAATTAAAATGTGATTATTATTTATATGATGTTTTAAGACATTATTGAACAGGACTCAGTGAACACTCTGGTATGACTTTTCAAAACAATAATGTGAGTAACTTTTCTGAAACAAAAAAAATATTTGAAGATGAGAAGGAATATCAGATGAACAGTGACAGTAAGCCATGCACCACACAGAATAGCCCACAGACATACTACATGCATCAGTTATACTCAATGTGTTTTTTTACAAAAAAGGAAATCATAGCTCTCAAACAGGTTCATAGGTTCATAGGTA
>NC_056743.1:1252924325-1252976825 GCF_019279795.1 Protopterus annectens
CCCAATATACTTTTGCCAAAGGTACATACTTAACCTCATGCAGTTTTGAGAATGTGCTCATCACCCAGGATGAAGATTTATCTGTCCATACAGCTTTTCTCCATATACTTAAGTATTTAACACTATACCCCAAGACAGAGATCTGAAGGTAAATTAAGTTGTAATATTGTGAGCCCAAAATTGGTTACCTGGTTGTACACAACAGGCAGAAATAAGAAGACCCCTATCCTTACCATCTTCTGTCAAATGTGGATTCCCTCAATGCACTTTTCTGGGGCCATTCCTTTTTAGCACCTTTTTCTCGAATGTCAAAACTAACAACAGTGTTTGGCTCACCAAATATGCAAATGGTTGCAAATTTAGGAGCCTCATCCTTAGTTCACTGGCACCACATCTCTTCAAACAGTTAGGTAGAAATTACATTGCCTTCAGAGTCAGAAATGCAACATTATAGTGTTTAGGGAAAAAAAAGAAAACAGCTTTAAACTGTTGTGGGCAACAACTAAGGGTTGAGAAAATAGTAAAAGATAATGGAATCCTTGTACATAAAAACATTTCATTTGATACCGATATAGATAGTATCTACAAACCATATGGAGTTGCCCATCTGATCCTCTATGCCAAAGAAGGATTTTATCCCTTTGTAGAGCACTTATCTGACCAGTTATGGGATGCTATACCATATTCTGGAGTCATACACCATCTAATGCAAGTTCAGAAAGTACAAAGATTCCTCCCAATGAGAAATGAAGAAATTGTAAGGTTGTCTTAAAGTGAAACAACTCCCTTCTCTCATCTCTATCTTATCACCTTCTTAGAGGAGATCTATGTTTATAAACAGAGAATGAAAGTTCCCCTTAATATTAAAAATGCTTTGCTTAGAATACTCTTCGGTGACCAGAACACAACAGGGAATTATGACAGCTTTATATCTCAAGGTCTCTCATTCTTAAGGAAAAAAGTATCCTTCTGAATTAAACAGTCAATTAATTGACATTGTCATAAATTAATTGGACAAATACAAGGCGTTTGCAAGATCTGGTGTGGGATTCTGGGTATCAATCTCCTGAACAGCCAATAATCCTTGAGTCTGTTTACTCAACCTGTGACCTATAAGCCACATGCACCTCATCAGTGTTGCAGGGTCATCTTCTTCCCTGCGCTGGTTACATACTTACCTTCAAAAAGTTATCATCCAAATGTGATCAGCACTGACCACCCTGTCTATGAGGGACATAGGTGCCACCTCCAGGGTGAATTTACAGTCACCCATCCAGTTGTCAGATTTGCACTTGAATAGGGTCATTGAGGAGCTCTACTTCACAAGGAGTAGGAACTTATTCCAGAGGAGCTGCAATCGCTGGAAAATATATCTGTCACTCCAGCGTGTTCTGTTAATGTCACAGGTTAGGTTGAAATCCTTGGAGCAAGTTATTCTTGTCCCAGTTGATCTGCAGGGTCCAAGACTGCTCTGGAGGCCAAGCACAGTTCACCTCTCAGCAGCCTGTATGATAAAGAGCACAGTGACAGAGATTTCAGCCTTTCCATGTATGTCATGTTTTGGAGACCCTGGATTCTCTTGGTTAGAAACCTCTATGGTCTCTCCAGTTGCTGCAGGTGTCTGGTGAGGTATGCACAGAAGGGAGAATTGTACTCAATTAGTGGTCTGATAAGGGTTGAGTACAGTGGGGCTATACCTTCTCTGGTCTTGGATGTGGTGCCCTTATTTATGAGGTGTGCAACATGGTGATCAAAGTTTAGATTGCTATCAACCCATGTTCCCGAGTTTCACACCATTGATTTTGAGCTTAGAGGGGTGATATTTATATCATAATTAGCAGGGGCTACTTCTTTGCCAAAGGGGATAATGCGACATTTTTTGGGTTAAGTTTTAGTCCGTGAGTTTGGCACCAGTCATTTGTCCGTGTAATACATCATTAGGGCGTCATCTTCTGCACTCAAGTTAGTCTTGGAGTTAGTGCAGAGGTTTAAGGCTCTGAGGAGCTCATGAGCTGGTTCCTGTATTCCAGGGTATGATGTTTGAGTCCTTACACCTCTATTTGCCTATATGTGACTCTGAGCATGTCACTTAACTAGTCAGTACTCCTGCTGCACCTTTGAAAAGGGACACGTGTCCTGTGAGTTTACCCAGTTAACAAATGAATAACATCAAAAATGTCATTCAGATGCTTTTTGCTTATGATGATAATCTGCTTATGTTCAGTCTCTGTTTCAGAATGCAGCAGGGCAAAGATGTGAGAAGGAGATTTTTTAATTCCAAACACCAACCTAAATCCTTTTTTTCAGTTTATGCATATTTTCTCATAGTCTGCAGCACTGATCTCACTGCATAAGCAGCAGGTCTCCATTACCCATCGTATTCCTGACACAAAACTGTCACAATCCATTCTTAGATGTGACTGCAGATTACTAGGTTTATCTAATAAGGTAAAAAGCAACATCACATGTTAAGTAACCCAGATTTCCATCAAGTATCCCATTCTTTGTTATGCATCTATTTGGCACAAAGTTTCCCTACTAATTAGCTGCACCAGATGCAGCTATAATGCCTTATTGTCACCTAATACAGGCATTTAAATAATCAATTTGATTTTCATTACATCTAGTTGTACTCATATGTGTCAGCCTCTCGCAAAGCAATGTGATTTCCTCTTTGGAAAACTGGCATTCTTCCCTATTTAGTTTGATTGCAAATTCTTGCACTCTTTGAAGTACTTTGTGAATTCCTTTTTGTGATCTGTATTTGTTTTAGTTCAAGATTATTACATCATCAGCACATGCTGTCACACCTTAATTTCCTGCAGAAATAGCTGTACTGAATTATGAAATGTCTGGGTGCCAAAAAATTGTAACTGTGAGCGTTTGCTAACTGCAACATCTCATCAGTGTTAAAGGAAGAGAGGTTCAGCTTCATTCATCAGTTTCAACTGTCAAAAACAATGAAACTTATTCAGTTTAGTGAACCTCTGTGCCCCTATTTTACACTACTCCCTGAATGTTTTTCAAGTATTTTAGATCTGTGCAGAAGCAGTTTATGTAGTTTGGTGTTTTTTTCATAAACCATGGAGTTTGCTCATTCATTTGTGCCTTGTGTTGGTTGTATCACTTTAAGATCCACTATCCTGGATAATTCTTTATGTAGTTCTGCCTTAAAAGGGAAGTGTGTCTGCACAAGCCCATGTAATACAGACTTGGTTATACCGTTTAGTCTGATGTCGTGTGTAAATGGAAGCACTCCCATTTTATCTGATATACCCATGTATTGTTTCTCCCAATAGTTTGTGGTTTGTGTTATTTGCCACATTGTAAAACTGTTGGCATGAGTGTGTTCTCAACTACCTGGTTTGAGAAAGTTAGTATGCCCTTCCCCAGCCCCATTATTTCAGTGCCCTGATCCAGCCATAATTTTTATTTTTTTAGTCTTCTCATCTCTGTTACCTCCAGCAATGAACTGGAGCCATCTTTCTCCAGTGGGCTGATTGCCAGTTGTAGGAGACGGTCATCCAGGCATTTATTATTTTATGACCCTAACCATTCTTGTAAGTGTCTATATGATCACTTGCAGATATGACAGCATGCAATGTCTCCCCCTGAAGGCATGCATCTTCCCACATATAACCAATGGACGCTGCCATGTTATATAATTTGGCAGGGACCAAGAGCACATCCTGAGCATTGCTCCTGCTAAAAAGATACCTTTGCTTCGGTATTAAAGAAAGTCAGGTCACCTTCCTTCTCCTAGGCTGGTAAAGCCAGAGTCACAGTTTTATCTTTGTGTACCATGCAGCCAAGTTCTATTCTCCCCCACCCCGATGATTCCTTCCCTTTCTGCACTACTATAAATGTCAGTGTTTGCTTCATCTTTTTTTACTGCAACAATAGTTTGCACACCCCTTGAGTGGCATTCATCAGTACATTACTGGATTTCATCTCTACTTACCCTCTTTCAGCTATTGTATTGTTTAAAAGTGCACAGTAGTCCTTTGTTATAAGGATAGCCTTTGCTCATGTAACAGCCTTCCTGATCAGCACTGTGCCATTTACTGGGATAAATATCTTCCATTTACCTATTTGTGTGTTCTTCTCCAAATTTTCACTGTTCACTTGATTTATTTCATTTAATTTTCAACTCTTCCAATGAACACTGAATCCACTTCTCACTCTAATTATTGTCCTGCCATTATAGTGATGTACCTCTGAGATTTATGCCAAAAACAGAATTTAGCAGAATGGATTCTTCTTCATTTGAAATAGATTTTTTTCATATGTCTAGGTTAGTAACATTAATGGCTACAGTGGAGGAACACTCCCATGCCTCACTCTGTTGACAAGTACTGTTAGATGATGAATCCAAGAGTTATTCAACTATTAACTCATTCACACCTATAGTGCCCTTTGGTATAATTCCACATGGCACCCATAGCTCCTTGTGATGTCAAGACATTGCTCGGAGCTGGTGTCCTTAATCAAGTAACATATTAAATGAAATGCAACATATTGATACAGTTACTATAATAACTGGTTTCAACAGGAGCACAGTTCTTAAATTAACTCAGAATCCATTTTGCCAGATCGTAAAAGATGTTCTATGTGTAGCACATGTATTTTTCATAAGGATTTAAATGCCCAATAGCTTTTGGTCTCCCTACACTGTGAATGGCTACTTTGACAATAGTATTTTAGAGGAGGCCCAAGGAAAAAGCTCCAAAGTATTATAAAAACATTTTAAGAATAATACTTTTTACAATATTTAAAATAATATAAAACATCTATAGTTTAAATAATTATACCAAACTATACATCATGTGATAACAATGGTTAAAATATATACAAGATGTATAACGATTTAATATTTAGAGAAATTTCAGCCAGTTTAGAGAAGTTAAAGGTAAGTTACTATAATACAAACGGGAATTGCAATATGAAGAGAGAAACAGAGTTAGGCATATTTAGATAGACAGTGGGGGGAGAAATTGACTGAGTGGGAGAAGATTGGGGAGTTCAAGAGAGAGAAACTGACTGAGTGAGAGAAGAAGGGGGAGTAAGGAAGTGTAAGGTATGAGTAGGTACTTATTCATATTTAGGGATATACTTCAACATGAATAGCAAGTATACATGTGATTTCACAATTAGACAAATCATTTAAGTGTAACATGGCATACAGAACCTCTTCATTTAGGCAGCGTCTCCAACAGGATCATTTAAAGAAAATCACACTCCTTTACTCAGAAGCAAAAATAAATGACCTTGGATGGTAGAATTTTGCAATACAGTTCATTAAAGTCTACAGAATTTACACTGTTTCTTTGATAATAATAATATGCTTATATTTTCCCATATTTTTTGTTTCTTAAACAGGTTTATGAGTAGTATCTCAGATTCCTGCTAGAAGCCGGAAGACATATGCGCTATTTGGTGTTTTCAAATCTTACGCTAATTAGATGTCTAGATTTTTGGCTGGGTGTTCTTGCTTTTTAAGGACCCTTGAACTTATTGTCAGTGTCTGCAAGTTGAGTGGTACGTTTTTAGATCCAGTCCAAAATGCATTTTGTCTTCTCAAAAGAAATTGTTGTCCATATTTATGAAATTACTTCTTATGGCACATATAAAACATTTTAATGTGTGCATGCATGTGATATATGTCACAGTAGTTCTTTACTGAAGTGTCAGGACAGGATAAAGCTGTAGGAAACTACCACAGTTAAGACCTTTCATTCAGTTTATTGAACAATGTACCACTGGCATAACACTGACAGTTTTCAATATTTTCATCCAAAGCATACAGCATAGTAATTTTTTCAGAGCTTTTTTCCTTAATCTAACACTAGATGTGCTGCACTCTTATTGTTGGTGTGATGATGTGAGGTATTGGCAGCTATGCCAGGAGGAGTAAGGCAGTGGATGTGTAACATATGCCAACATAGTTAGCTTGAGTTTTGTAAAGAATTATATGTCATTTCTATATCAAACTGATTTGTACAGGTGCTTGTGTTGAAAATGTATTTGTAAAGCTGCTTGTGCTAAAAATGTATCAACATTGGGTACTGCTGGACAGAAACAAAATAAACCTGTATGTCAGACTGTATTGTAACTGTTGAAATGAATATACTGTAATAGGTTACTGGAAGAGAAAAGGTTAATCTCAGTCCAGCCAACTTTGAAAAATAGTCTGAAATTAAATTATCTGGTTTAGGCAATAAGGATTGTACCTTACAGTTCTGACTGCAGCCAGAGATGAAATGCCTGTGAGAAGCCTGGCTTAGTAGCTTTGTATGAAGAGTGGAAGAGTTAAAATTGTTTTACAGCTTCCAGATACTGTAACACATCTTAGCAAAGCTCTATGTGTATGTATTATGACACATATGTGTAAGATCCTGGCTCAGGTGTCTAGTAAAGGGGGTAGTTTGGGAGCCAGAGTCAGATGACCAGGTATGATGTCATTCTATAGCCAGCACTGAAATGATATTTAGATATTACTGAGAGATGTCAATCAGCTCTCAGCAGTCTGTTTGTGAAGCCTGATGAAGAAGAACTGACACTAAAGACAACCACAAAGCATTCTATAGCTATGTCAAGAATCTCAATGGGAACACTCAGATCTGCTCTGAGTTACAGCACAATGGCACTAAATATACAGAACCAACTGATATTGTCAACATCCTAGCAGATAGGTTCAGTGCTAGCTTTACCCCCCTCTCACCCCCTAGAGGGCCCATCTCTATACCGGAAGAATGCAAAGTTCCTATAATCACGGCTGCACAGGTAAAAAACACACTCTCCAAAGGCAAGACCACAGCATCCATGGGACCTGACAATATCCCAGGCTGCGTTCTACACGAACTACAGAATGAACTGGCACCCTACCTAAGTACCATGTTCAATCATAGCCTCACCTTAGGCTTTGTAACCACTGAATGGCACACCATGATGGTTATCCCACTCCACAAAGGGGAAGCCACAACGGACCCCGGGAACTACCGCCCCATTAGCCTGATGAGCCTGGTCTGCAAGGCCATGGAATGTATCATTGTGGAACTCATAAACAAAGAAATTGGTAATCTCCAAACTCTGGACCCTACCCAGTTTGGATTTGTAAAAGGCAGATCATGTCTCCTAAACCTGATTGACTTCTTTGAGGCAGTCACCAAAGCCATAGATGAGGGTAAAATGGTTCACACAGCTTATCTAGATCTCGCCAAGGCTTTCAACACCATCCCCACACTCTGGAATTATAGATAAGCTCACTAAACTGGGTATAAAGCCCTATGTCACAAGATGGGTTGCCAACTGGCTCACGGACAGAACCCACACTGTGAAAGTAGCGGATTCCAAATCCGACTTCAGACCAGTGACAAGTGGAGTACCACAGGGTTCAGTCCTGGGTCATCTCCTGTTTGGTATCTACTTCTCTGAAGTGCAGGCTAACACAGCAGGTCTTTGGCTAACAAAGTTTGCAGATGACTGCAAACTAGGAGCCATAATCAAAACTCCTAATGATGTGGACAAACTACAAAAGGGCCTCACTGAGACAGATACCTGGTGTCAAAGCCATGGTCTGAAGCTCAATGCCAAAAAGTGTATTGTCATCCCCTTTGGTAAAAACTCTGTACCCATGAACTACCACATAGCTGGTAGTCTACTTAATGCCAAAAATGTGATAAGAGACCGTGAGACACAGGTGGACAGTAGTCTCTCCTTTGATAATCACATCGCCACAGTGGTCAGGAAATCCTTCTACATGGCTCATCTCATCACAAAAGGATTCTCATCCATAAAAAAAGAGGTCATTGTTCCCCTCTACTCATCACTCATTAGACCCATTATAGAGTACAACGCCCGTTTTGGTATATACCTCACAAGACATCTACAGCAACTGGAAAGACCACAGAAATACCTCACAAAGAGGATTACTGGCCTCAAACAGATGCCATATGCAGACCGTCTCAAAAAACTACAGCTTTACTCTATTGCATATCGCCTACTCAGGGGCGATCTCTGCCTAACATACAAAGCTATGTCAAACCCAGAGCTGTTGGACATGCTCCACTTAAAGAAATTCCAATCACTCCGAGCTACATGCTCTAGGGACCTAAACCTTGTCACTACAATAAACAGAACATGCTGGAGGGATAGATTTCTGTCCCAGAGACTTCCCATACTCTGGAACAGACTACCTATCTATGTCAAACAGAGCTCCTCATTAGCACTATTCAAGAAAAATCTTGATGATTGGATGGGAAATGGGAAATTCACCCCAGGGATCACTTCTGTGGCTCTACTCGACAGGGGCACAGGAAAATAATTTTCTTGGGTGGTGAAAGCCAGGGTACATTTTTTGGCTAGGCTTATATAGGCCCTAGGGCCAATAGGCTAGTACCTACCTATGAACCTATGAACCTAAGAACCACTCATCCACATCATCTTGCCTTGCTCTACTAAGTGAACTAGGGGACAGTAATTCTTCAGATCAGTCGAGAATATATAGTGAGATTAGTTAAGTATTGTTTTTCTGTATCTGTGTGAACCTTTCCATCTGTGTTATTTTTACTATTTCCTGTGATTGAAACTCTGGTGTTTATTGTAAATAGATATTTATTATTTTCATGTTCTTTTATTATTTATTATTAAATATATTTAAACTTTTCATTGTGCCAGGTCTTTTAGAGAATATTTTAACCTTTGAGAGCATTTATATTTATTTGGCAACACTGTAGCCACTCCTGAAAGCCCTGCTGTTTGATCAATATTACTATTGGTATTAGTATTAATTTTACTCAGTATAATCGGTTACCCTGGCAAGAACCTTAGAGTAGTTGGCTTCGTGGGTGTTCTGGTGGCAGTGTATCTACCTTATAGCCCAGGCAAAGGTGGTAGAGCTACTAAAGCTTTGCCAGCCTTTCTCAGCTGTGTGTGTGTTTGTTCACCGGTGCGTGTGTGCATGTGTGCGTGTGTGTGTATGTGCGTGTGTGCGTGTGTGTGTGTGTGTGTGTGTGTGTGTGTGTGTGTGTGTGTGTGTGTGTGTGTGTGTGTGTGTGTGTGTGTGTGTGTGCATGTATATATGTATGTATGTATGTGTCATTTAGTTTGAAAAAAGACACTGATAGCACTGATTTCACAGAGAGGGTGGCGGAGGACTTGGCCTGGAACACCTGGCTAAGGACTTAATTCTATAGCTGTGTCAGTGGGGAGTGTTATTTGGGGCCTGGAGAGAGAGAGAGGGAAACCCAGCCCCAGGCTTGGCATGTACTTCCTGTGTGCTCTTAAGGGAAATTGTGCTTGGCGCAGAGAGCTGCATCTGGAAATATTGTGTGTGTTTAATTTTGTTCCAAGTGAACGTCCCTCACCAATGTCAGTGGTGAGGATTGAGGCTCCTTGATTACTGGCCCAGAGGAAGGACGTCCCTTCATTATTTGGCATTCCTAAAATCCACAAGGATATCCATACCCCCCCCATTTAGACCAATCGTAGCCACTATGAGTTCTAAAACCGAATCCATAACAACATGTATTGACTTTCATTGTAAAAAAGTAGTCAAGAGTTACAAACATATTCTCAGTGATTCTTGGCATTGTTTGGAAACCCTCAGAGATTTGGCTATCAATGAGCAATTTGTTTTTGTCACTGTGGATGTTATCAATTTATTTACAGTGATACCACACGATGAGGGCATTGAATGTTTTGGTGATGCCTTAATCGTTAGGGAGGATATGCATAAGGTCAAAAGAAATTTAGTAATGGAACGTATGGAACTAGTCCTACATAACAACTTTTTATACTTCGAAGGGGAGTATTTTCAACAAAGTTCTGGTGTGGTTATGGGTGCAAAATGCACTCACTCCAGTATATGCAAATTTGGTGTTGTCCGAATGGGAGAAAAAATGTGTGCTCCCTTCCCAAAGCATAGAGAAAATAATTACATGATTAAGGTTTTTGAACAACATACTAGTGTTATGGAAAGGTACCACTGAAGAAATTGGTGAATTTACTGAATATATGAACACCACGACACCTTTCTTGAAATTCACACGATAGGTACAGAGGAAATTGAGTTTCTTGACATTTTATTATATAAGGACAAAGACACTAACAAACTAGGATTGAGTATTTTTAGAAAAAATACCTATTCTAATTCCTTACTACATTTTGAAAGTTGCCACCCCTTAGATCAGAAAAAAAAGTGTCATTAAGGGACAAATGGTAAGGATTTCAATGTTGATTAATAACAACAATAGGTTGAAGATGAAATATATACTTTAATAAGTATGTTTAAGGAGAGGGGGTCAAAATTAGAAATGAGGTCCTGAAGAAAAGGGAGGAAAAGTTTACCCCTATTTTGTCAACCAATGAGGGGATGACTTTTAGCCCAGTGAGTCAAATGTTTCCAGAGAAGATGTTGGTACTTCCTTACAATCAAGACACATAAAAGTTAAGAACAGCGGTTAATAGCTGCTGGGATTGTGTGTTTGATTATGACATGAAACAGATTTTGGTAGAGAAACCAAATACTATGTTTAGTAGGGGGCATAATTTGAAAAATTGTCTTGAGAAACCTAAAAATACGAGGAGCTACTGATCTGTTATGTCGAAGTGTAATATGTGCAAGACTTGTAAATACATTAACATTGGTCCATATGTAACAGTGGATGGATATAATCGTAGTATACCCTGTCCAGGACACTGTTATTGTAACACTAAAATGGTGGTGTATATTGCAACCTGTATTTCATGTTCAGCTTTCTATGTGGGTAAAACCACTAGAAAGTTAAGGGAGAGAATAACTGAACACGTAAGGGACATTAGGAAGAAAAAGACTGAAAATGCCCTTTATACTCACAGTTTGTCATGTAGTTACTCTAACAAATTCATATTTTTTGTCATTGATAGAATAATTCACAATTGCAGGGGAGGTGACACTAAAACACATTTGGAGAGATTAGAGACAGAATGGCAACTTAGAACTAATGCAGTATCACCACCAGGGATCAATGAGAACTGTTCTTTAAGTTGCATTTTGAAGCTTAAGGCATCTAAGATATAGTTTTGGAATGAGGTTTTTTGAAAATTATTTAGAATGTCTTTTCAATGTTTTAACATTTAACTACTGAACACTTTATTACTTTTAACATTTATATAGGCATGTACGCCATCTAGTGTTGTTTAGTTGTTATGATTTTCTATTTCAGGAGAACAGCACAAGAAGTTAAGGTAGATATTGTTTTTTTTAAAAACTAATTGTTAATTTAAGGTCAGGTGTTAGAATCAGATGATTTTACTCTATTTAAGTGTTTTATGTTGAATAGCCTTACTCTGATGAAGCCCTGTCTGTAAGAGGGTGAAAGCGCTAAGTATTCATGGTTTTATATGTCAAATAAATGTTACTATAGTTACTAGTTTACACCATGTGGTACATTTTGTTGTTTTATTTTTGAGTATTTGCACATCACAGTTGGTGTTACCAAATATATGAATGGTACCAAAGCATTATATGTTAACATTAAGGGGTTATGCTGCTATTGGGAAATGTTTTGTCACTCATCACTGGTAATGTTATGTCATGAGTACCAAAAATTCACATGACACCATCAAGAAGTAACATAGTCTTGTCACCAGCACCCCACTGACACTGACATGGTGGTTTCCCTTCATGTACTCAAAGGAGCGGGTGGTGTATATTTTTAATCTGTTCAATCTGGGCTGCCCAGCCGGGTTTCTTGTTCATGTTTGGTTTCTTCCTACAGACTACAATGATGCATTTTATATTGATGTTACTTTAGTATTTTTTCTCAGATTGTAGACTTTGGGAAGAAAACAGGAAATAATGTTTTATTTATTTATTTGTTTGTTTATAAAAATGTCTGCTCTTTCTCCAAGTTCCAGTAACCTCAGAGTGAAAATATTAAAGGAGGATTTGGAGAAAAAGCACCCCCACATGGGGTGGAAGAGGGCTTGTCTCTTACAGAAAACTCTACCTGTGTGAATTGTGTTTTTACATGAAAGTACTGTTTCTTTCAGTACAGTCAGAGTGAACCATTATGTACTCAAAGAAACAACTTATGTGTGGTTATGAACGAGGTGATTTATTTTAAATAGTCAGGAATCAAGGTGACAAGGTACCTATTGTTATATGTCAGAGTAGTACCAGTGAACTCTATTCTACTGTAAGAAAGTAGCATAGATGTCATAGAAATGCTCTGTCTTCTCAGCAGTGGAATTGGTAAAGGTTAGAATGGTATCAGAGCTCAACATACTGCTCTTGAAGAGTAACACAACTATCATGAGTAAAGCTCTGACCTTATTCTGTGTGTGTGTGTGTGTGTGTGTGTGTGTGTGTGTGTGTGTGTGTGTGTGTGTGTGTGTGTGTGTTACCAGTCTATGTCCAATATGGTAGAGTGTCAACATGTATGTGGCGCTGGTCAGAATCCTAAGTTTGAGTAGTGATATGTGCAGTGACAATATGACATATTGCCACTCCTCCAAGTAGTCCATCTGTGAAGTTGCTAGTCTTCATCAAAGGCTGTAGAGGCAATGATTTACCCTAAACCCTTTTCTTGAGATAGGATGAGTACTTCATTCTACCCCCCCCCCCCATCAGTGATTTGAGCCTGTAGCAAAACCTTGATCACTGGTGGCACAGATTAACACCCTGCCTCAGTATCATTGAGCTGAAAGCTCATATTTATTGTTGGTTTTACTATCCATGTAAGTGTAACCAGTGCACTATACTCTACCATGGTTACCGAAAATATTGTCTACCACTCAGTAATGGTATTGTTCCCAGTTCAGTTGTGTCAATTGAGGAAGCCCTAAATACATCCCAGATGATCCAGATTTGATTAGAAACCTAGGTGCTATGATCTGGCTGACAAGAGAGAGGAATGGTGAGGGAGTACAGGGTTAGAAGCATAGGTCTTGTGATGCACATTCCACCAATAATCCTCATGGAAACCAGAGGTAGATGGCTATGTTTGCCTGCAAGGTGGTGGTGGGGTTATGGGGATAACTTCACTTATAGAAGTTGGTAACCATCTGTCACTCCACCCCACTAAACTACCTCCACTTGAGACTTTATGAGCGGGCACAGAGAAATGTTCTTAAAAGGAGAACAGTCTGTAGGCTTCCAAGATGATAACCATGCTGTGGCCATATTCTCATGTCAAAAAGGATAACAAAAGGATAATAGAGGTCATGGCAGTTGTTTGATGGTTGGTAGACAAAAATAGAAATGTTTTTGTTCTTATCAAACTGGAAGCAAAGCTCTTTTCACCAAAGACTGGCCCAGACAGTCAAGAGGAGAAGGTAAACACTTGCACAGCACCACATTCATCACATAGTCCCTCAAAACCTACACCACCAAAACACACACACAGAAGCACAGAACACACACCTACATTCACGGAGGCTCTCAGTACAAATCTGCCCAAACGACAGAGACCTCCAAAGCAGAAATGCAACCTCCACCCCCCCAACACAACCCATATAACACATAGCCCACATACTCAGTGTGCCACTCAACTACAGCCCATAAGGCATAACGTACACAACACTCTAGTCATAGGTGACTCGATAGTCAGGCACACTGATGTTCCACTCACCAGGCTAAACAAGGAAAAAGTTACTGTCAGCTGCCTGTCGGGTGCCAGGATCTGCCACATAATGCATGCACTCAGGTCACTCCACAACAAGTACAAATATGACTCTGTCATTGTCGATGTTGGTGTGAATGACCTGAGACATACCTCCCTGGACTACATGAAAAGAGACATGGAGGAGCTCTCCGATCTTGTAGCCCAGGCCGGTATGACCCTAGCCCTGAGTAGCATATTGCCATCACCCAGAATGATACCGCAGTACAAGGATAAAATGATTGACTTTAACAATTGGCTAAGCTTCTGGTGTCATTCTAAGGGAATCCAGTATCTGTCTGCCTGGGATGACATGATTGACAGACCATGCTGCTTTGCCAGAGATGGCCTGCACCTGTCGCCTTTGGGATTCTGGATACTGGCAAAGGCTCTTGCCACCCCTATAGTGCCTTTCTTAGGCAAGGTTCAAATGACAAATTCACCACAGTAACAGGTACAAGCAAGCAAAATCTGTGGGTAATGTTACTCAATGCTAGAAGTCTAAACCTCAAAATGCACTCACTTGAGGCACTCCTTAAAATGGAGAACATTGACATCTGTGCAGTGACAGAGATCTGGTTCAAAGCTCCAGAGAGCACCCCTGCATTACCAGGCTATAATTCATACCACACCTTTCGGCCACCAAACTGGGACCGAAACACTAAAGGTGGAGGTGTGTCCATATTCATTAAGGATATCCACACCTCCAAGCTAGTTGCTCAGCATAATGCATCCGAGATTATCCAAGTTCAACTAACTCTGGGCAAAACCGCAATCCAGATTGTAGCTTGCTACAGACCCCCACCATGCCCCAGGATTCCCACTCCTCTTTTCTTGATACACTGGAAAATATTAAGGTACAACCCAACACTCTAATAATAGGTGATTTCAACTATCCTACCATTAACTGGGAAAACTACTCATGTACCAACTCTTTTGCTCAACGTTTTCTGGAAATCATCAATTCCAACACCTTGGATCAACTTATCCACACCCCCACTAGGGGCAGCAATATCCTAGACCTGGTCATCACCAACATGGGTGACCGGTGTTCCACACCAGAGGTCAGCTTCTCGTTGGTCAGATCCGACCACAAGCTAATCACCCTAGACATCCACATCCCACTCCCACCCCCCATTAGGAAAACAACCGTAAAAAATTTCTCCAAAGCCAACTTCATGCTTCTTAAGACAGAAGTGCCAAACCTCACAACACCCATGCAGATGGACAATAGAGGTACGACTGCTGAATCCTACACAAATGCACTTTATAAGCACTTACACGAATGCACGGATCGTGCTATCCCTAACAGAACCAAGATGCTATTCTCCAAAAAAAGGAAGCCAATCTGGTGGTCTTCTGCCATAAACAAACTCTACAACAGAAGAAAGAAACTGTTGCAAAAAAGAGTAAAATCCCACGATTGGAGGAATTCCCTGGTCAGCCTCAGTAAGAAGCTGAGATCCCTCATAAAATCCTCCAAAGCTAGTTATGAAAACAAAATTGCCACTGATTCTAAAGACAACCACAAAGCATTCTATAGCTATGTCAAAAATCTCAATGGCAAAACTTAGATCTGCTCTGAGTAACAGCACGATGACACTAAATATACAGAACCAACTGATATTGCCAACATCCTGGCAGATAGGTTCAGTGCTAACTTTACCCCCCACTTACCCCCTAAAGGGCCCATCTTTATACTGGAAGAATGCAAAGTTCCTGTAATCATGGCTGCACAGGTAGAAACCTCACTCTCCAAAGCCAAGAACACAGCATCCATGGGACCTGACAACATCCCAGGCTGCCTTCTACATGAACTACAGAATGAACTGGCACCCCACCTAAGTACCATGTTCAATCATAGCCTCACCTCAGGCTTTGTGCCCATTGAATGGTGCACCGCAACAGTTATCCCACTCCACAAAGGGGGGGGGGCACAACAGACCCTGGGAACTACCGCCCCATTAGCCTGACGAGCCTCGTCTGCAAGGCCATGGAACGTATCATCATGGAATTCATAAACAAAGACATTGGAGATCTCCAAACTCTGGACCCCACACAGTTTGGGTTTGTAAAAGGCAGATCATGTCTCCTAAACCTGACAGACTTCTTTGAAGTAGTCACCAAAGCCATAGATGAGGGTAAGGTGGTTCACACAGCCTATCTAGATCTCGCCAAGGCATTCAACACCATCCCCCCTCTGGAATTATAAATAAACTCACTAAACTAGGTATAAACCCCTGTCACAAGATGGGTTGCCAACTGGCTTACTGACAGAACCCACACTGTGAAAGTAGCAGACTCCAAATCAGACTTCAGACCAGTGACAAGTGGAGTACCACAGGGTTCAGTCCTGGGTCCTCTCCTGTTTGCTATCTACTTCTCTGAAGTACAGGCTAACACAGAAGGTCTTTGGCTAACTAAATTCACAGATGACTGCAAACTAGGAGCCATAATCGAAACTCCTAATGATGTGGACATCCTGCAAAAGGGCCTCACTGAGACAGATGCCTGTGTCAAAGACATGGTCTCAAGCTCAATGCCAAAAAGTGCATTGTCACATTGTTGGTAAAAACTCTGTACCCATGAACTACCACATAGGCGGTAGTCTACTTAACACCGAAAGTGTGATAAGAGACCTTGGGCACAGGTGGACAGTAGTCTCTCCTTTGATAGTCACATCGCCACAGTGGTCAGGAAATCCTTCTACATGGCACACCTCATCACAAAAGGTTTCCAGAAAAAAAGAGGTCATTGTTCCCCTCTACTCATCACTCATTAGACCCATTATAGAGTACAACGCCTCTTTTGGTATGTACCTCACAAGACATCTACAACAACTGGAAAGGCTGCAAAAATACCTCACAAAGAGGATTACTGGCCTCAAACAGATGCCCTATGCAGACCGTCTAAAAAAACTACAACTTTACTCCGTCACATATCACCTACTCTGAGGCGATCTCTGCCTAACATACAAAGCTATGTCAAACCCAGAGCTGTTGGACATGCTCCACTTAAAGAAATCCCTCCGAGCTACATGCTCTAGGGACCTAAACCTTGTCACCACAATAAACAGAACATGCTGGAGGGATAGATTCCTGTCCCAGAGACTTCCCATACTCTGGAACAGACTATCTATCTATGTCAAACAGAGCTCTTAGCACTCTTCAAGAAAAATCTTGATGATTGGATGGGTAATAGGAAATTCACCCTGGGGCTCACTTCTGTGGTTCTGCTTGACAGGGGCACAGGAAAATAATTTTCTTGGATGGCAAAAGCCAGGGTACCTTTTTGGCTAGGTATGTATAGGCCCTAGGGCCAATAGCCTTGCACCTACTTATGAACCTATGAACCTATGACATTGTTCAGAACTAAAAACAGCTAGGACACTATTTTAACATGACATCGTAGTTCAGCTATCACTTAAATACTTTGCCCCTGCCCATTGCATTGCTGTAGATAAAAATGATATTATATTATATTATATTATATTATATTATATTATATTATATTATATTATATTATATTATATTATTTATTTAGAATTTAATGCTGAATTTTAAGCATGTACAATAAAACATAACTTAGTTTTAACAGAAGAGATGTTCAGACCAAAACTCTTCTGGGTAAGCATAACATATGGTGATTCAGATCCATACAATATTTATCAGAAACTATCAACAATTATGAAATCTAAAGTTAGTGTAATTTCCTCTATTAAGTTCATGATAGACTCTCCCAAACAGGTAAGATTTTAAGGACCTCTGAAAGGCATACTCTTCCTCACATGCCTGAATTCAGGACCGTAGTCCATTCCAGAGGATGGCGGCAAAATAAGAAAAAAGCACTCTGCCTGGTCACTGTAGCTGTGCCTCCCGAACAATGAGCAGCCCTACATCAAATGACCAACAATGTCTTGTAGGGACATAGATAGATATGCAGCAGCTCTTTCAAATAGAAATTGCCCAGATCATGCAGGGCATGGAAACTGAGCATATAAATTTTAAAGGTGTACTGTACCTTGCAAACCAAGAGTACTGTCGCTGTCAAACAGATGCTGGTTCAATCATCTGTAGACTAGTGTCATATTAACCACCTTATCTTGTCACCAGTGAAAAGAAAACCCAAGAGAAAGCACTCCTCAGTGGTACTGCTATTTATCATGTATGAAATGACACAACTGGCAAGCAGATGCCGTGTTGCCTTGCCATGGACATTGGCATAGGTCACATTGGTTTCCGAGTGTTGCAACCTTGCCTGACAGTGGATGCAGAGGGTTAAGGCTGTGAGCTGCTGTTCCTGTGGTACATGGCTTGATTCTCTCCTCTCCCATTTGTCTACTGTTTGAGCTTGAGCAAGTCACTTAATCAGATATTACTCCAGGGTCATCCCTGAAAAGGGACTGTGTGTCCACTGGACCTGCCTGGTTAACAAATAGGTATTATTATTACTATTATTCTACCATGGGGGGCGGTAACATAGTTACTAGATGCATCCTTTTAATTAATATCATAACATTGGTGTAAGTTATGAGCAGGGCTTCATAAAGATACACTGTAAATGCAGCTGAAGTGATAAGGTTAGTGGCTGGAGGAGAATAACTGTGTGAAATGTAGGGGGGGGGGTAAGGCAGTATTGTGTAATGAAAGTGTAAGAAGGAGCCAGTATTTTATGTATTAACCTCTTGCAGAAAGCAATTCCATTGTGCTTATTAGAAAATATAGTTTTCCATTCATTTCAAAAAGTTTTAAATGGCAATAATGTACATTTTACCTTAGAAAAGCAGTGCACCTTTCATACACATGCTGTTTTCCTTTGCAGTGATATTGTCATGAGTAAGAATGGTGCTACAATGCTAGATGTCAACATGTGGAATAGCAAACTATCACAGAGATGCTATGTTGCATTACTGCTGGCATTTCTATAAGGGCATAAGGACACCAGAACAACATCTGCTTTTATAAATATACTAGGCCTCCTCATCAGTAACTCTGTTATAGACCAGAATAATACTAGAGCATCACAGGCTACTCACAGGGTACCACAGTTGTCTTTAGTGACAGAGGTACCAGGAGCTAATAAAACTCTCAGCTTGCTTTGTTGTATTTGTTACAATGAGGATGATGATGGGCAGTGCAGTGGTGTAGTGGTTAACATTGTCTCCTCACAGCAAGAGGTTCTCTGATTTGATTCTTGGCTGGGATGCCTTCTGTGCATACTCTGCATGTCCTCCCTGTGTTTGCATGGGTTTATTTATTATTTTATTTATTTGCATTTGTCCACCAGGAGGTCTACTTGGCCATGGTGAGACTGTTTTCAGTAGAGGCCCGGGGAGAAAAGCTCCACAACAAACAATATGATAAAGCTACAGAATCAAACTACAAAAATCAAGCAGCGATGGTACAGAACACTACAATACAGAATAGATGATACAATAAAATGGATAGTATAATAGTTATACAGATGTTCGTTTTTAAATATTCAAGCCAAACATGAACACAATTGATGACAGAGGATAACAGCGAATTTGTGAACATTACAGTATTGCAGTTTTGCAGTGGAGAGGAAAAGATGGAGAGCAGCAGTTAGAGATTCGGAGAGTGAGGGACAGCCTTAGAGCTACTGCTATGTAGGCAACAAGACTGAATAGAAGATATAGTAGGTAATTCTAATTTAGTTAGAGTATGCGTGGCTGGCTGGCACATATTGGACTTAGTAAGTTGAAGCACTGAATATATATATATGAGGAGTCTCAGCCATAAGTGAGATGGGGAGGAAAAGTAGGAAGGCTAGGAATATTGGATTTTTTATAGTCAGTGTTGGTACATGTACATAGCCAATGGGAGAGCAGGTGTTGTTTCAGCAAAGTCTTAAAGCATGCAGGGTTACTGGTAGTTCTAACTGATGGAGGGAGAGCATTCCATAGTTTTGCGATAGCATATGGGTAGCACAACTGACTGGTGGAAAGGTTAGGTTTTGTTACATTAAGGAGCATCTGATTGACTGATTGCAGAGGTCTATTTGGGTGATACATGATGAACAGAGAGAAGAGGACAGGACAACTAGAAGGCTTATAGAGTACATTATGAGCTGTGGTTAATTGCAAGTATGTCAGATGTTGGGGAAGTTCTAGCTAGTTTAAGAGTTGGAGTGATACGCAGTGATGGGAGGAGTGTTTGGCACTGGTTACAAATTTTGTGATTTTTGTTGTAGCATGAGTTCAGTTTGGATTTCAGAGAGGATTGTATATTAGTAAGGAGAGGTGCACCATAGAGCAAAAATGGAAGTAGAAAGGAAGAGGCAAGTGATAGTCTTGCTGCATAGGTGAGGAAGTGTTTGTGCCTGTACAGGATGCCTAGTTTCTGATGTTTTTTTTTTATGTTTGTGTTAATATGCTGGTCAAAAGTTAGGTGTTTGTCTATGATGATGATGCCTAGGAGTTTGGTATATGGGTTTCCTCCCACATTCCAAAGACATGCATCAGGAGCATTTCTCCATGGGCCTCCACTGAAAATGGGCTCTGTCCCAGATGGATATTCCTGGTAAACAAATGTTAAATAAAAATTATTATTATTATCATTATTATCATTATTATTACTGTTGGTAGTAGTAGTAGCATTATAGCAGTTGTATGCTTTGCTCATAAACATGACTGTCCCATATTATCACTGATAAGACAGAATGTAGCCAAAGCACTACATTCCACCCAAAGAAGCAGTGTATTTGTTAGATTCATGCTCTGCTTCTCAACAATGATATTCCCATATATCAGTATGTTGCCAGACTACTGCATGTTAAAGTATCCCACAAGTGTTTTATTCCATAGTCAATGGCACTGATATAGGTCAGAATGACAGCAGTACATAGGCAGTAGAATCAGGGAACAATGCAGCAGCAAAGCATGTCATAATATATTTTGAAATGAGCACAAGTCAGAAAAATGCCCCTCCCCCATTAGCAGCATTTTCAGAACTCATAGTACTACCAGAATTCCACATACTGCCTCACTAATGAATCACAACTATCACAAAGTTGTGAACCCCTAATCATTGGTGATTTCTTAGTACTAAATGGTGTCAAGAGACTACAGATTAGTTCCCCCATCTGTAGGATGCCCTATCCTTCATCAGTGACACCTTAATAGCCCAGAATTGATCTTAAGGAATGTATACCACAATGAGACAGTAGCACAGTTGTCAGACAGATACCCAGGCTCCTATTAATGATGTTGCAGAAGGTCTGTACAGTGACAGAACATAACATGCCACCATACGAAAGACCAAAGCAGCCAGACGCTTTGGGCATAATCAGTGGCAGTGCTGAAGGCCAGAATGGTGCCATTGTGCTACATGGTACCACCAGGGACTACCACAACTCTCAGAGAGAAGGTCTGTCCTTTTCTCATTTATATTTTATTTATTTATTTTATTTATTTTACATTTGTTGACTGGGGTAGTCCATCTGGGTGTGGACCCATTTTCAGTGGAGGCCCAGGCAGAAAAGCTCCAATACAAACAAGAATACACTGACGGTACAATGTCAATTTTACATGGAATTTAAGAAAAAATATTTAGAGACAACAAAGGAAGTACAACATACAACAGGCATTTTAGTGAAAAAGAAAAAGTTACTGCAATATATTAAAACCATGTTTGTGTATATATATATATATATATATATATATATATATATATATATATATATATATTTTAAATTATTTATTTATTTATTTTTTTCTTAAGGGCAGGGATACATTTTTAGTAGATCATTTAAGTATACTTTAATAAGTGTACATATGTATATTCTTACAAAGAAAAGGAAAAAGGAATTATCAAATTATACTCTTATTGTAGGTAGCTGATAGGTGTATTTAACAAGTGTGAGTAGGGTATACATGGAGACTATAAAATTTAGGGGTTGAAATTTAAATTTGATGTGAGCTTATGTGGTATTAGCCTGGCTTGGTGCAGGAGCAGAACCATTTGTTAGTGAGGTGGTCTTTGAGCAGAGTTTTGAATTGGTGTAGGTTGGTAGCATTTAGGATGTGCTGGGGGATTAAGTTCCAAAGATTAGAAATGTGGTGGGAGTAGAGGGCGTTCCCGGCTTTGTTGTTGCTTTTGAATACTTGGAGGAGTGTTTTATGTGAGGATCGGAGTTGCAGAGTGTTGGCATATGGTTGGAGTAATTGTTGTAGGGCTGGGGTTCTGTTTGGCTGGTATATTAGTTGGTGAGTAAAGATAAGTTGGGTATAGGTTAATTGTTGTGGGAGTTCTAGCCAATTTATTTGTTGTAGGGCAGAGCAGTGGTGGTACCTGTATGGTGAGCTAGTGGTGAACTTGGCTATTTTATTGTAGGCTGATTCAAGTTTGGTAAGGTCAGTTTTGTTAAGGTTTGTAAAGATGGGAGAAGCATAGAGAACAGTAGATAAGAGATGAGTCCTGGCAATGCTTAGTCTAAATTGGCTAGTTAGGAAAGGATTAATTCGGTAAGGAGAGCCTAGTTTGATGTGTGTTTTTTAATTGTTTGAGAAGGTGTAGGTAGAATTTTAATTTGCTATCAATTGTGACACCTAGTAATTTGGTATGTGAGCCTTGTAGGACTCCTATGTTAACAGCGAGCAAAGATGATATGTCTGTGTCTCAGAATTGTGCCAGAGCACAATTTACTAGCCACATAAATAAGTATATTTCTCATTTTGGTGCACCTCTGTGAGTTTGTTGTAGGTCAGAATGATACCAGATCATTATATTCTAACATCACCTATCAGCATAGATTTTAAAGAGATATTATACTCCTTCATTGCTAATGATTCCATATGTCAGAATACTGTCAAAGCAAAATGCACATTGATGATTCCATAGGTTAGAATACTGTCAGATTACAATATGTTGATTCCATGATGATAATTCATAGGTCAGAATGCTGTTGAAGGGCAATATGCTAATTCCATGATGATGATTCCATAGTCAGAAAGCTGTCAAAGAACAACAGGCTAATTTCATGATGATGTTTCCATAAGTCAGAATGTGCAAAGGCATAATACTCTTGCTTTCATAGTGACAATTCCATATGTCAGAAAGAAAGTGCTTAGTCAATTAAAGAGGATCTATGGAGACGATAGTGCTTTTCTGTTTTGGTTATAGGTCAGAATGATGTGAGAGTATAATATGCTTCCATGATGATGATTCTATAGTCATAATGTTGTCAGAACATAATACTCTAGAATATAATACTCTAATTCCATGATGATGATTATTCCATATGTCAGAATGTTGTTAGAATATAATACTCTAATTCCACGATGATGATTATTCCATGTGTCAGAATGTTGTCAGAATATAATTCTCTAATTCCATGATGATGATTATTCCATGTGTCAGAATGTTGTCAGAACATAATACTCTAATTCCATGATGATGATTATTCCATGTGTCAGAATGTTGTCAGAACATAATTCTCTAATTCCATGATGATGATTATTCCATGTGTCAGAATGTTGTCAGAACATAATACTCTAATTCCATGATGATGATTATTCCATGTGTCAGAATGTTGTCAGAACATAATACTCTAATTCCATGATGATGATTATTCCATGTGTCAGAATGTTGTCAGAACATAATACTCTAATTCCATGATGATGATTATTCCATGTGTCAGAATGTTGTCAGAACATAATACTCTAATTCCATGATGATGATTATTCCATATGTCAGAATGTTGTCAGAACATAATACTCTAATTCCGTGATGATGATTATTTAATATCTCAGAATGTTGTCAGAATATAATACTCTAATTCCATGATGATGATTATTCCATGTGTCAGAATGTTGTCAGAACATAATACTCTAATGCCATGATGATGATTATTCCATGTGTCAGAATGTTAGAATATAATACTCTAATTCCATGATGATGATTATTCCATATGTCAGAATGTTGTCAGAACATAATACTCTAATTCCGTGATGATGATTATTTAATATCTCAGAATGTTGTCAGAATATAATACTCTAATTCTGTGATGATTATTCCATATGAAAGAATGTTATCAGTGTATAGTTTTTTTAATTCTGTAATGATGATTCTGTAGGTTAGAATGTTGCTTGAACATAGTTTTCTAATTTTGTGATGTTCTGTAGGTCAGAATGTTGTCAGAGCATAGTTCTCTAATTCTAGGATGATGTTCTGTAGGTCAGAATATTGTCAGAGATTAGTCCTCTAATTCTGGGATGATGTTCTCTAGGTCAGAATATTGTCAGAGCATAGTTCTCTAATTCTGTGATGTTCTGTAGGTCAGAATGTTGTCAAAGCATAGTCCTCTAATTCTGGGATGAAGTTTCTGTAGGTCAGAATGTTGTCAGAGAGTAATATGCTAATTCTGGGATTAAGATTCCTAGGGTCATAGTGCAATATATTCATTTCATGATGCATACATCAAAAAAGATGGACTACCCTTCATTAATGTCAATGCCATATGTTAGCATGGGGTAGAATATTACAAACCATTGTCACAGAGTAGCACAGCTGACAGACAGTAGACAGATGTCTTGCTGTCTCATTGTGACTTTGCAGAAATGCAATTTACATACTAGATAGAGCCAGTGTCAGAGGTGTTGAGAAGACATCCTGAGGTCTCATTACTGAGACTGCCAAGCTTACACTACTGCAGCACTATCTGATGTAGGGTAGATGTTAATAGGTTAAAAATATATTTTCAATTCGGATCAGGAATCCTAATTTCACAAGAGTTTTCTCCACTTCCCCAAATTTGGGTAACCTCGAAGATGATAATAAACAGTGGGGTCATACCCCAGTATACCCAGATCAGTATTAAGAAGAGGTCAAAACAGTTGGTAAAGTTGACTTTCACACTCCTAATACAAAATGTATTTCATTGCAATTCTGACATTGTGCTGCCATCAGCGAGCATAAAGATATTTTTTCAGTGTATTTCATTCTCATCTTTAGAGATGAGAATGGTGATAGAGTAGCCTATCCCTAAATTCCACCATTACTAAGCAGTACAGCTGCAGAGATATGCTCTGTCTTCCTCTAATCTGCAGTGATGAATTTCTGAATGTTTCTGAGGCAAGCACTGCATGTTTCTTCCATGGCTCTCAAATGCTTTTCCCATGCCAACAGATTTTTTTGTAGACATTAGCATATATTAAGAAAAATCAGGACTGACAGACACATAACAAATTTCAGTTATTTTTTCCTTAAAAAGACACATTATAGAGTATTATACAGACAAACAAAACTTCCAGTAATCATGATGTTGTTGTTGTCTTTCGGCTTTTCCTGGTTAGGGGTCGCCACAGCGGAACTCTGGTCCACTAATGATTGGCAATAGATTTTCACGAATGCCGAGGTGCCAGCTTGACATTCAGCCTTCAATGAAGGCAAACCTATTTACGTATGTCTTTCGAACACTCACCCAACCGTGGGGAGGACATGCAGACTCCACACAGAAGGCACTCCCCGCACTCCAGCCGGGAATCGAACTGGAGAACCTCTTGCTGTGAGGCAACAGCGCTACCGCTGCACCACCGCAGAAGTCTACTTCCAGTAATCTTGATATTATTTCAAAATGCTGTTTATAATAAGTTACACATATCCAGTTTTTTAAGATGAAGTATCCTTTCCAATGTTTAAAACTGTCAGCTAACAACACGTCAGTAACTGTCCTTATCCAGCAATGCACAAACTTACTGATGTTGCATTCCATTTTATTTTTTACCAAGCAACCAGAAATGAATATTATTTCTATCAAGCACATTGTTTTCTTAAAGTCCAGTTAATAATATGTATCTTTTTATTCCATATGGATGTCAATATATTATAACTTCATATTAGATTGAAGTAATCTGTATTATGTATGCCATATCTCCAACAGTTGTTGTTACTCTATTATCCTTTATGTAGACATTTTGGAGAATGTTGCCATGTTTCACCATTTTATATATGAAAAAGATAAATGTGAAGATAAATTGTTTGAATAAAGTATAATTTGTTATCTTAAATGAGGCTCCTGAAGTGAACTACATTCAAATAAAATCAGACTCACTTGTGTCATTAAATTATTTTCATTTTCTAATGCACGCCCGGTAAATGTATTTGACATGAAGTCATTCATTTTTGCCGTCCGATTTCTTGGTCTTACATAGGTGAATATATTTCATAAGCCATTCATTTGTGCTAAAAATTATGATGTTGTTAAACATAAATGCAGACATTTGTAAAGATTTCCAGTGCATCAGTTGCCGTTCCCATCTTAATTCATACATCTCTTACAGAGAAAAGGGCATATTTTTCCATGAGCTATACATCGATAAAAACAATTATATCCTTTCGTTATCCAGTCTTTCCAGAATATTATGTTACACTCAGTAATGAAGTGATCGGGCTCCTAAATTTTTGATTGTAGTGAAGATATTTTAATGGCATATAGATAGATAAATCAAATGCTTTCTTTCTCTGTTTCTAAAATTCCATTATCTCAGATTTTGGTATCAAAAGATAACATGTTCCTAAATTCATCAGTTTGTGAAATCATTATTTTATTGTACACCCATGTAAGTTCTGGGAATACTCTGGCTCTAATTTGTTTTAAAATTAGTGCCACTCTGATTTATTTAATAGCATTTGGGAGCCATAGCCCCCTCCCAGTAGAGTCTATTAATTTCTTTCTTGCTAATCTGGGGTGAGTGGATTACCATAAAAAGTGTGAAATTAGTTTTTGGAATATACTTGGTTACAGTGTCCTAACAGCATGGGGGGTGTCTCAAAAGGAACAATATTTTTAGTAATATGCATTTTTCTAATGTACCCCAGATATAATTCCAAGTAATAATATCAAATGTATTTTCAAAGTCGATAAATAAATCCTCATAGAGGATATTTTTATCAAATGCCTAAAGCTAAATATCCATTCATAGTCTTATAAGATCCCAGACACCCTATACACCTTCATGAAATGTTGCTGGTATTAAGTGATTAAATAAGAATTGATATACTCTATTCTCCCAATTAATATTTTAGCATATGTTTTAGTTTTCCACTGAGAGAAAAGATTCTGGTCTAGAGTTTTCTAATTTTGATTTATTTTCATTAAGCTTAAGGAAAAATAACATTTGCTATAGAGAAAGAGACTGGAAAAATACTTACTTGCTTGACCTGAGGAGAAAAAAAAAACGAATGGGATTATCTTTGTATATTTTTAAAGCATTTCTAAAAGTTTATTCTGTGTCTCTTAATTATCAGCTTCCAATCGTGGTTTGTACAGGATAAGTAGAGGACCTAAATGGTCATCCTCTTGGACAAAGGTGGGATGTCAACTGACCCACTCAGCTATAGACCTATAAGTCTGATCAGCCTAATCTATAAGACTTTGGAAATGATCATTAGGGAATGAATAAAGACAAGGGCAGCCTACAAACTCTTGACCTCAGATGGTTCAGATTTGTCAGGGGTAGATCCTTTCTACGTAATCTGGTTGACTTCCTTGAACAGGTTACCAAAGAACTGAATGAGGGAAAATTTGTACCCACCACATATCTAGACCTCACAAAGGAGTTAGATGCCATCCTTCACTTCTGTATAGTTAATAATCCCCACCAAATAAATGTAAATCCGTATGTTACATTGGATAACAAACTGACTCAGAAACAGAACCCACAAAATTAGGGTGGGTGGATCTACCTCTTCAAAAAGACCTATCACTAGGGGTGTACCTCAGGATTCATTAATTTGACTACCCCTCTTTGGAATCTACGTCTCGGAGGTCAAAGCTAATGTTAAGGGTATGTGGCTGACCAAGTTTACAGATGACTGTAACTGTAAATTTGGTGCCATCATATGCTGTCTAGAAGATACCAAGATCCTTCAGGAAGCCCTTTCCTAAACAATTTGTTTCAATGCCACAGACAAAAACTATATGCCAAAAAATGAATAATTACATCCTTTGGCAAAAATGACATTTCCCTGCAACTACCACATAGACACCACACCCCTGAATTGACCCAGTAGTGAGAGAGCTGTGACCCCATGTGGACAATGAGCCTTAATCAACATATCCGCTGTTGAAAGGGTGCCCTTTTTCATTGTACAGTCTAATAGTAAGGCTATGGCATCCATTTCCAGGGAGATAGTCATTCCACTCTATTCTGCACTCATTAGATCAATCATTGAGTATAATGCTCCCTTCCTAACCAAAAACATGACACATTTTGAACTACCACAATGTTTTTTCTTGAGCGGCCACAATAGGTTTTCACTAAGAAAATCAAGCACCTTAATTGCAAAAGCTACACTGATCATCTCAAAGCCCTGTTCCTCTTTTTGGAATTTTACAGTCTACTAGAGGGATGATCCTTACCTCGCTTCCAGAGCCTCTCCATACCTCATCCTTTTATATGTACTACACATCTGCAAGTCTAATAGTGGAAGAAACATCCACACAAGATATTTAAATCACTTATGCAACTTAAATATAACATGCTGGAGGGATAGATATGTCTCACAAAGAATACCACTTCTCTGGAATTGTCTACCTTCTCATGTAAAGCAAAGTATGTCTCTTACTTTCTTCAAGTGTAATGTGTATGAGTGAATGAGAAACCACAAGTTCACCCTTTGACTGGCACTCATGTCCCTTATGGACAGGGGTACCATATAGAATGCCTGCCTGCCCCTGGGTTGTTTGTACTCATAGTACAAGGGGATCTGGGTAAATCAGAGTAACATGGTAGGGCTAGAAACTTATTGGAAATGTATGGCTAGGCTTCTGAATATCCTTACAGATCATTAGTCTAGTAAGCACCTATGAACCTAAGCCTGCAGTCAGTCATTCTGGTCCCTTCCTAATAATATGGAGTCTATGGCTGTTATAATTTGTAACCTCTTAAGCAATAAAGCAAGTTTGTCCTGACATGTATGTTTTACCATTGACAACCCTGTAGATTGTATTATATTCATGTTTTACTGTTTGATTAATTGCTTATTACACATAATCCTATATAATTAGTTTGTAAGGCTATAATGTGGAGCTCTCTGGACCTATCTTTTAGTGCTATTGCTAAAGTTTTTGGGAGATGTGACTCCCTAGGCTGTGTGAAATTATTTAATTCTATCCCTTTTTAGAGATTAATGCTCTCAATGCGTGCTGACCTCAGACCCTGTCTCTGTCTGCAAGAATTTCATTTCATCATTATTTTACTTTTGTTTTAAAGAACTCCCTACTTCTGACAACATATTTGGGATTTTTGTAAATGTTTTCTTCAATACTTAACTTTCTTTTTCCTTAACAAAGCTGTCTCTTAACAAAGATGTCTTAGTATCTCTAACTTTAAACCTCTTTTTCCTCTAAGAAAAAAAATACAGACTTTCTTGACTGTGCTATGATAACAAGTTCAGAATAATATTTATCTCAAGTTTAGTCAATGATTAAAAGACAAGCCTAGACACAATATTTTCTTTTCCTACTAAATACGTACATATCTATCTATCTATCTATCTAGGACTGCATTCATAAAAGTACCATGACATATACAGGGCCATGTACACATTGTGGTGCCTTTTTTCTATTCAAGCATCCTTACATGGTGCTGCATGGTCCTCCAACACAATGATGTACAGCGCTGCAAAGAGCTTGCCCCATGATCATGCTGAACAGTAATGAGGCATTTGGGTAAATGCATATGCAAATTAGCCGTGTGCTCTGTCCATAGGACTGCCTCCAGGAAGGCAACTACCTGGCCAAACAATTCAAGGAAGTGCTTGGCCATGTAGATCAGTGCGGCCATCCCTACCACCTCCATGTTAATGAGCATGAAGATACTGGGGGAACCACTAAGTGCCAGGGAATGCTTTAAGTGCTGTGATGGCACCAGCATTACTACAGGGATTGTGGGGTGTTGAGATATACAGGACACCAGGATTCATCTTTAAAGTGCCTTACCAACATCAGTGTTATTACAGGGACCTGGAGGTGCGGGGATACACTATACACCAGGGAATACTCCATAAAGTAAACACTCCTGTAATACTGAAGTGCCACTATAGCACATATGTAATAGGTTCTGGTGATCTAGTGCATCCCCCACATTCCAGTCTCTGCTACAATATCACTGCCTTTACAGCACTTTAAAGAGTCATTATTGGTGTGGTCTTCTGGTTCCCCAAAGTGCCCCATCACCCTTATGAAGTCTGTGCCATTATAGTACTTCACTTTATCCTTGGTGTCCGGTGGCTCCCCCACCCCTGATCCCTGTACTATTGCTGGTGCCATTACATCACTTTAGAATGCATTAAGTGGTTCCTTGCATCCCCATTATGCTGTTCTGAGCCTTAGGGTACTTTATGGAGTATTCCAACAAAGAAGAAATAGAGGCTATTGAGTGCTTAACAAAACTGGTAGCCTGAAAACAAGCACTCTAGTGTTGGAAATAAATTGTTGCTTCAAATAAATCCATCAATGCACTTTTGTTCCACAAAGACTACAAAAAATATGAGTACTGGATACCCGGGTTAAAGTGAAGTACCGTAGTGGTACAAATGTCATAAGGGTGATGGGGCAGTGAGGGGAACCATTAGACCACTAGGGATTACTCTTTAAAGTGCCATAATGGCAATGATGTTGTAGAAGAGATTGGAGTGCCAGGGATACACTAGATCACCAGAACCTATTACATATATGCCATAATGGTACTAAAGTATTACAGGGGTGGTGGGAACCATGGGAGAGTAGAAACAAGTACAGGGACTGTAGTGTGGTAGTGTGTGTGTGTGTGTGTGTGTGTGTGTGTGTGTGTGTGTGTGTGTGTGTGTGTGTGTGTGTGCATGCATGCACGGATCTACTTCTAAACCTTGAACCTCATATAACAGAACTTCATTTTCATAGCGAAAGCTGAAATACCCAAATGGCGAATTTTTCCCAGGGTAAGTAAACACTTGCTCAAACTTACATGAAACAGACACCAAAGTAAGTAAAACCCACCTAGGTGGGGGGAGGCTCCACTAACTATATATACCAACTCTAGGATTGCACTACAGTGGAGAAAAGGGCATGTTGAGCAAATGTTTACTTACCCTGGGAAAAATCTGCCATTTGGGTATTTAAGCTTTCGCGATTTTCGTCTTGCGAAAATAAAGTTTGGTTATATAAAGTTTGAGGATTAGAAGCAGATGTGTGTGTGTGTGTGTGTGTGTGTGTGTGTGTGTGTGTGTGTGTGTGTGTGTGTGTGTGTGTGTGTGTGTGTGAGTGCATGTTTGTGTGTGTGTGTGTGTGTGTGTGTGTGTGTGTGTGTGTGTGTGTGTGTGTGTGTGTGCTTGTGTACATATATATACATGTGTGAGAGAGATGTACTAGAGGGGGATTCCACTACCTACACAAGCAGCAGATTACTGCAGTTCAGGAACCATGCAAATTAGCCATTGTGTTCCTGAATTGCAAACGGGCATGCCATGTTGAAAGGGTATTTCTATCACTAGCCATATAGAGCTTGTGCTAGTGAAGTTCTTTCCAGATTTCTACCAGACTAAATTCTGTCATCCAGTCATTAAGTTTATTTGTCACTTTGGGGTTCTGAATTCTTCCTGCGGGAATTCTGTTTAATTACACATTTCTGTATTTCAGTCACCTCAAATATTATTGGATATTGTACCAACTGATTTTTTTTATTACCCTACACATTTGTTCTAGACAAGAGATATTGTCTTCATTATGACCATAAATAAATATATTTTGTGGTCTGTTGGTTGGTATTTGCCAACATATATGCTAGAAGCCTTCTCAACTTTTCCACTCTTGTTAGAACATGCATCCTGAATTATTATGTAGCAGAGTCAGTGCCCCCTTTTGGGCTGGTAATGCACAATCAGTTCATACCCACCCTTTCTAGTAATTCAAGAACAAATCACTTTTTTCTTTTGTCAGTTTAATTTTGTGTAAAACAATAATTTATGCATTATACTTTTGCAAATGTGATGCCCTTTAACCCTCCAAGTTAAGTAGTTTAAGATGCTTATCATTTCTTTGCTTTTCATTTACTTCTGATGTAAATCTTCACCTTTTGCAGATGGAGGATCTTGTGTCTTCCATCAATAAATCATTATGTGTGGCTTCCACTGTCATATAACAAAAAATACTAATAACAATGAGAACAGTTACTTGTATAATAACTTATCTATAAAGGGCACTACATTTCATCATCAAGACCGGCACAATTGACAATTTAATGCTTGCCTCTCATCAGTAGAACTGCTACTTGTAGCAATGAAACCAAAACATATACAACCGCCATGGACCAACAGAGATGTCAAACCAGCGGTCTGCTCCTCATCACTGGTAGCTCTGTATGTCAGAACTTCATGCTTTCTGTTTTATTCCCCTGCTGCATGCCAAGCATCAGCCTTCCTGAAACTCGACGAACCCACTCATTCTACATGCGTGAGCACTGGTCACAGGAGACTATCTCCCAGTTTCCATTGCAGCTGACATATGCCCTTACATTGTTAACCCTTTGATGCATCCATGTGGATGCCGGTTGCAGTGTTATGCATTGCTTAGCAAGGACTGTATGTCTTGACCTTGTACAAGGTCCTATCTGCTGACTTCTGTTAGGTGGCACACCTTCTGTCGTGCTGTAGAAAATCACACTACCACCCCACACCATAATGGGTGAGCAGGCATCAGTCACTTCACTCCAATTCCATACCACTATTTGAACTGGAGTCATCTAGGTCATAGTCAAGTGTTTATCCTTCTAAATCATGGAACTGGCCGCTTTTTGTATACGCAGCTGAAGTTGAAGTGGGTATGACTGCAACTTGTTGATCACAACTAAACAAGTCAAAACTCATTGCGTGTTGTTTGTCATCAAAAATCATTGGCAGCACTGCCTCTGTTACAGCACTATTAGTGATTCACCATCTTTTCTATTTACTTTTTCCTTTTGTGTGTGTGACTAAGGAGGTTAAATACTGCTTTACTGCCAGTCACACATAAAAAAATGAAAAAGTAGATTCATTTGTTTGCAGCTCAAGGAAAAGGAAGTGAGATGGTCATGTGACAGTCTTAGGGAGCAGCAGAGGTGTGTGTGTGTGTGTGTGTGTGTGTGTGTGTGTGTGTGTGTGTGTGTGTGTGTGTGTGTGTGTGTGTGCATCTGCCTGTCTGTCTGTGACAGAGATGCATGGATGCATGGCACTGTCATGATCTGCAATACTGCATTCTACCAGTGGAGAGTAACACGTCTCTGTATTAAATTATCTGTTTTTTTCCTGAACTACTAATGTGTGTCAGAAAAGTGCCACAGTAAGCCCTACAGGTTACCATCAGGAACTAACATTACTAACAAACAGGTGCTCTGTCACACATTAGCGGTATTGCTATTAATCACATTGGTACCAGGATAGATCTAGGTCCAACTGCTTTTATAGTGCATATCCAAAGGAGGAAGAATACATTCAGTTTTGTTGTTAAAACCATTTTCTGTGCTGCCTAATTAGAATATAAGAGTAGAGAGATTGTGGGAGGGACACACCTCCTTTCATGGGTGTCGCAAGGGCACTGTTCACTGCAAAGCAAGACAGTATGTTATCTTATCTAGTTAATTACAAACATATTGCTCCACTCGTAGAGGGCATGTCATAAAAGCAAAAGATAATAAAGCTTTAATAAGCTAATATTTTCACACTGATAGAAGCAATTCCAAACAACTTGTGCAAAGCTCTTCATACAAAGACCAAGGAGCTATATAAAAGTCAAGTGAGAAGCTCTTCCTACATATAGTTTATGCATCTGTTTTCACCAGCTATAATTGGAAATACTGCTTTACTGGCATTGTCTGTAAATGCTGTTAATAATTCCTCGGTTGTTAGCTGTTCAAGCATTGTCGGTATTCCAGTCAAGTAAGTCCATTTCTTTTTCTTGATGCAGAACACAGTAGCATGCACAGTGTTCTAATTTCCCAAAAAGGGAAAATTAACTATTTTTTTAATTTCATATGAAGCAATACATAAAATATAAAGTATGAGCTGTTCATTTATTGTGGGGTGCTGCAGCCCAACAGTCAGTGCCACGAGCCACTCCTGTTTAAATGTACACATATTTGCACCACGTACATGTTCTGCAAAAAGAAGCTTCTCTATCTTTTGATGTACCAATGAATAACCTGCAGGTTATGTTTTCCCTTTGCCAATAACAACTTCAGATTGCTGTGTACTGTGATGCAAGTGTAACCTGCATGGGGTCAGCCAAAAACTATTGATAAATGCAAAGATGTTGAGCCTACATTTAATTCAGAAAATAAATGTTTCTCATAATGTTTAGCTTAGTTTTTGATTTGCCATCTATGGATCCATGTAGTGAGTTATATATAGAACTGCCATCAAGCAGTCCTGAATTGAAAGATGCTTCATGTGCTGTGCTGAATTACCTTTCTTCGATAATTATAGCACTTCAATAATTGAAATACAGTCATACTGTTAGTAAATTAGAAATATGGGAGAAGATATTGAAAACCATTAGTGCTCTAAGACTAAATTACATTTAGAAGCACATCCCTTTGAACTTTAAATTTATTAATTTTCATTCTTTAGACCCCTTTATGAGTATAATAGATATTTTTCAGATCTCAGGCAAAATGTAGTTTCTACCCCCCAAATGATATCCAGCTCCTGCTTTGCAAAATTGCTTTCTATACTGCATGTGACTTCATAGGTTCACAAGTGTGTACTAGGCTAATGACCACAAGGGCCTTTTTAAGCTTAGCCATGCATTCCAAATCTCTGGCAAGTTCTGGTATCCTTGATAAGTGTAAGCAGGGGCCTGTGAAATGAACCATTTACAGGCTGCTAGTGTCCATTACAGACATAGGTGTCAAACCAGGGTTGAATTTCCTGTTCCCCATCCAATTGTACAAGTCACACTTGAACTGGGTTAAGGGAGGAACTCTGCTTCACAAAAGGAACTTGGTCCATATGGGGATCAAACCCACAACCTCGGTACTATTAGCACCACACTCTATATAACTGAGATAACTGGACACTTCTGCAGAAGTATTTGTGCTATCTGCAGTCATGAGATAGTACAATATACACTGTCGTGCTGAATTTTTAGTTAAACTATTAAAAACTGTCAGCAGAGTTATGAGTACAGGTGTAATATGAATAATAATAGCATTATACTGCCACTTTTCAATAATTTTCCCAAAGTATATAACAGTTTATCAGGCACAGAATATGACTGGCCAAGTGGTGCAGTAATTATTATTATTACTGCCTTACAGTGCTTGGTTATCTGGTTTGCTTCCTTGCTGTGGTGCTTGCTATACTGTTTGCATGTTCTTCCTGTGCCCACATGAGTTTTTACTAAGGTCTCCAGTTTCCTCTCACATCCTCACATCCCAAAGACATTCATATAAAACAGTCGGTAATCCTATAACTTGTGCAGGAGTGTGTGTGTGTGTGTGTGTGTGTGTGTGTGTGTGTGTGTGTGTGTGTGTGTGTGTGTGTGTGTGGGGGGGGTATTTGACTCTGTGTATGTGTGAGCCCAGTGATATACTTGCACCTCATCCCCATCCCATCCTGGACTGGTTCTGTTTTTTCCTTTCACTATGTACCAGGCTAGGTTCTGGCTCCCCAAGCACTGAACAGGATAAAGCAGGTACTGGAAAATAAATGAATGAATATTCAAGAATATTACAGCTGCCATTTTTTAGATCCACATTGGTTACACTTTTCCAGACCAGAATGTGAACCATGTGGACATTTTGTAATGTCGCATTTAATTTGGTAGGTACAGTCTTATAACTTCTTCAGGTTTCAAAGTATTTTTGTCCAAAAGTGATGGCGCAACCATTCCTTCTTAACATATCATGATAGTAATATTTGCCATGTTTCAGAATTTGTTCCTTTGTATGACAAAATTATTTTTTTTTTATTTTCCTTACAATATCAAACTCCTGTCTATGCATTGACATATTTATTATATTACTTTATGAAGGATCATCATTAAAAATGTGCACATTTTAATTACAATTGTAGACATCAGTCAGTTTTATGTCCATACATTTATTTTTCGCAATAAGTTTTTCATGGTTTTCACTACTGAAACAAAGTCATCATTGTGGTTGCTGCTTTATAGTACTTCAGACTTGTGATGTGTATGTTTAGAGATGCTATCATGCACCCTGTTTGCATCCTGATAGGTGATTGCCCTCTCTAGATGTTATGACTGGCAATAACTGATGAAATGTCAGCATACTTTCCACTCTATAACATCCACATGTTTTCTCATTCTGCTATCCACAAATATTTAATCATTATAGTAGAACACTTCCAGCGTAAGTCAACACTCAACAAGTATGAACATTGTGTGCATTACATATGATTTTTAAGTTTTGTTATTTATTATTTTATATCATTGTCATATAGTTGCCTAAGCTTGCCCATAGAATACATAAATATAATAAAACTGGTAAGTTATACTGTATTATAATGGCCACAAGTTATGAATTAAATAACATTTTCATGTATCGAGAGACTCATAGTCAAGTTTCTCTCACCATGTGCCCCACGCAGTTTGTTTAGTCCAATTTTGTTGAGCAACATCATAGAGGAAGTGAGAACAGGTCCGTATTCAGAAATCAGAGTTCTCCATATATGGACAGAGTTGACTCCATTTCTCTGTGGTTGGAGTTAATTCGTATAAAATATAAACCGTATAAGAAAAAAACTCTTGACCATCTCTAAAAGATGGCGATCTTATCATTATAAAAGGGATTTAAAAATGGTAAGTCCGTCAAACTTACTATTAGAAAATGCAAGGCTAGCTGTGAACATAGGATTGTAACTAATTTAAAAGACAACCATAAGTCCTTCACCTATATCAGATGATTTAGAAGTAGCCAACAAGTCTGTACTGAACTTATCTCTAATAGCACCTCTTTCTCTGACTGTAAGGACATTGCTAATATTCTTGCAGACAAATTGTCTTCCATTTTGACTCTCCCATCTGTCCCTTCATTCCCGCTCACAAGTCCCTTCCTGAAATCACTTTGGACAAATTCATTTTGGCACTCACCAAAATTAAAAATATCAGTTTCATGATTCCTGATAGTATCCCTAGGTGTTAAATTCCACCTAGGATATCTCCTGCATCAGCTTTTCAGCCTGAGTGAGCCTGGTTTCATCCATGATGTGTAGAGTGCAGTGAACAGTTGCTGCTCTGCCTTTGTATAAAGGCCTGTTAGTCTCACTAGTATTGTTGTCAAGGCTATGTAACTAATTATAGGTGAAATAATAAACAATGAGATGGATGACCTTATATTCGGGGATCCATACTAGTCTGACTTTGTAACAAACAAGTAACAATATGCTCAACCTGACTGAATTTTTGGAAAGGGTTACCGAGGCCGTTGATGAGGGGCATACTGTCTACACTGTCTACATGGATCTTGCTATGGCCTTTGACACTATTCCCCATACTGGGATTATTGACAATCTCTCCCAATGGAATGTAAGCCAATACATAGTATGCAGGACAGGCAACTGGCTATCTGACAGAACCCATAAAAGGTGGGAGCATTTGCTCTAGGTAAAAAAGCATCATTAGCAGTATTCTACAGGACTCTGTCCTGGGCCCCCTCCTCCTTGGTATATACTTTTCTGGCATGAAAGCTAACAACACTGGACTATGGCTTGATAAGTTTCCTGATGACAGCAAACTGGGAGCAATTATTAAATCTCAATCTGCTACTCAAATCCTCCAGCAAGGGTTAGACCAGATAGTGCTTAGTCAGCTAATCATGGGTTTCCCCATGATGCCAAGAAATACAATATTGTTTCCCTTAGCATGTCTAGCATTATTTTTAATTAGCATACAGATAATGTTCCACTTAAATCTGACACAGTTGTCAGGGCTGTGGGTATCTTTATTGATAAAAGACTCTTCTTTGATCTCAATGTTTCTGTCATGGCTAGAAAATCTTTCTTCCTTGTATAATTTGTCCTTTGTGTTATAGTCCTACTTTGCCCCTTGTTTATTAGACCCATTATTGAATACAGTGTCCACTTTGGCATGTACCTCATTAAGCCCTTAAACCAATTCAAGAGACCTCAATGTTTCCTCAAAAAAAAAATATCTCAGATCATAATATCCTTAGCTACTCTGAGAGATTGCAAGCCATGCTCTTTACTTGGTATCATATACACTACTGAAAGGTGATCTCTGTGTAGCTTTATGTGCTGAGAATGACTCAGCAGACTTTGAACTCCTTCACCTAACTAGAACCACATTAAACCAACATCAGCACCACCACATGATATGACAAGTAGCTAACTTTACATATTAATAACAACCAACCACCAGCGATAAACTTGTGTAAAATGAGTCAGAAAATTCGAAATACCACACAAAGTCTCTTACATTAGTCAGAAAACAACACAGGCAGAAGTTGTAGTAAACCAATTGATTACTCTCCGTTAAGCACTTTCATCCTGGGGTCAGCAAACTTTGGACTTCTTTAGACTTGACAGTCACAGTAAAATCACACAGTTAAATTCTCCCCTTCCTTCTATAACATGTTAAACATCAAACAATCCTTAAACAAATACATAACGTTTGTTCTCTTAAAGAATTCATGTACCTAAACATGTTTTTGGAAGAGATGCCACAACAGGAAAAGGGAAAACCCCAGGGTAAGAGGAAAATGGAAAGGGAGGGAAGGGGGTGGTTGAAGACAGTAAACCAGGCTCCCATCCTTCTCATTATGTAGGGGGTTTCGGGACAAGAAGGTGTTTTAATATTTTTAGTTATTGTAAGATGGATAGCAATGGTCATCTTTTTAACTTATTTGAAAGGGGCCTCATATTTGTCTTCAAATAAAAAGCAGTAAAGCAGCATTCTCTTTTATTCAGAAAAAAAAAACAGAATAAAACTTTAAAGCCATATTGCTATATTAAAACATTTTCATCAACATTTTAATATTCATTGTTTGTGCATGACATTCATTTATATTCCTTTTGTTTGGCTACTAATATAGGTTTTAGACTAACCACATTATTCAAGCCTGGATATTTATCTGCTTCTAACATCATTATCCATCTATATTCAGCTATAGCTAACTTACTTGACAATATCCTTACAACACTCCACCTTGTATATTTCCTTATTTGTAGGATGTTCAAATTCTAATTTACCATATATATCTGTGCAGCAACCACAATTATTAGCAGATGTCCTTTCCCTATTATTTAAATTATAACATAAATCTCTCTAAGTTCAAACAATTCCTGTGTGCAAATCTTGGCTTTTCACCTACGATAATCTAATTTCTGGCACAGATAGCAGTATACACCAATTTTTTTTTCTATAATATTTTCTATTTTCTTACTTAAATTGTTTTGAGATGTAATATATCTTAGTTGACATTTACTTTCATTTGTACCCATATGTATTTGTGGGATATCACTAAATACAGGGGATGCTGTTCTATACCTTTCTTCCAATATTTCTCGTTTAGTACTATAAACCAGGGCTTCATTATATCCCCTTGTACATCCTTTCTATATACTGTTTACTTTTTGTTCTTTACTTTGCTGTTGTTTCCAATTTCATACCTTGTCTGTACAATAGTACATCCAAATAACTTATTTTATCTGCAGTGTAACTCATCTTAAATGTTAAAAATGCTGTACTGTTGTTTAAACATTCAACAAAATTTTAATAAGTTTTCAACATCTCCAGCCCATATTAAAAAGCAGTCATCCACAAAACGCTGGTAAAATTGCATATTTTCCTTGTACATATTCCTTTCACCATAGATATATTCTTCTTTCCATTGATTCAAAACAATATTAGCATAAGTATTGGCCATGGGAGTTCCATTACTTTTTTACTATTTCCATTACTATTTTTGTCATATACACAATTTCAGTAGACCAGTAATTATTTATTGGTTTATATTAGATATATATTCATTATTTTCGTTTTTATTTTTATTTTCGTTATTTTCATTATTTTTTGTCAAAATGTAGATTATTTAATTCTGTGTATATGTGTTTATGGGTTTTTTTTCCTATTGATTGGGAAATTGATTAATTGTCTCAATTTTAATTAATTATGTGGGTGTGTACATATATTCCATCACACTCTGATGAAGTCATTTGGACGAAACCTAGGTCAGTTGTGGTGGAGTTTCTGTGGATCTTTGTTGCAATAAAGTACCATTGGAGAGCCTAAGCCTTTGTGGATTTTTCTAGTTTTCGTTGTTGGGTTCTTGGTTTGTAGTTTGTTTCTACATGGAGGACAACAGCTCCCCAGATGACATCAAGGTGCTTTTGCAACAGATTCAGGAACAACTTTGTGAGCATACTGTGTTAATTCAAAAATTGAGTGAACCCAAACAGAATTATGTTCCGGATACCTTCTCCAATGAATCTAGTTTGGATTTACCTTTAACCCAAGCAACCCCAGCAGTTCTTTCGACAGGGATTAATGTTCTGAGTGATGTTAACAGCCCTGGCCAGAGACAAAGTGGTGACCCACGATTCAACAGGACTGATGTACCTAATATTTGCAGAGTGCAGGGAAGTTGGGCCACTAATTGTTTTAACTTTAAACATGATAGTGAACCTGTATTGTCTAACTGTAGTTTTAAACCCAAATCTATGACTGGGCTGTTAAAAGACTTTGAGAGACTGTTATTTAAAGTTAAAAAGACACAGCTGGAAGTTAGCTACCTTAACAGAAATATCGAATTGGGCCAAGTACCGAAGGGTTTGCGCCTGTGGAGATACCCGAACGGGTGTGAAAACAATAAAGAAATGATCAAAGAGTTGCATCAATTGTTTGACTCCACTGGGGTGCACATTATGGAGCTGATGGCCAAACATAATAACATCAAAATTGAGAAGCTGGTCAAAGATTTAGACACACTTAATTCTACTATTATTCAAGATTTGGTCTTTGAACAGTATTACACGAATTATTCAAATATTGTTCAAGACGTCAATAAATGCTGTGACAGTATATATAATAAAACGTTGGAGAAGTTCAATAGAGATTCCAAATCTTATAATACAGGGCACTTTTACCTCTATGATGACAACGAAAGAGTTAAAAGTACACATTCTATCAACTCAACAAATCAACGAGTGATTTTGGCTGACGTAACCTCACCGGAAGCCACGCGGAGTTCAAATCATTTAGGCTTTCACGAGAGTGACCCTTTAGAAGAGGGTCCACGACGTTCGGAGAGGTTGAAGCATTTGGAGTCAGCTCGGGACGACCATGGGGAGTATCGGGGAGGAGCAAGACCAAAAGTACCTCCCCAGAGATTGGATCAAGAGCGGAACTGGACAAGGGACTCAAGAAGGTAAATAAAAAAGTCTACCATTTACATCAAGCCACTTGTTGTGACGATGACTGTGTAGTCTGTTTAAAGACTCAAGGTTGTTTGGAACTCAACCAGTATGTTCGTAGTTTTTCTGTGGATTCTTTTACAAATGGGATGGAATTGTGTTTGTCTAACACCAGGATCAACAAAGATATTTGGGTTGAGTTAAATGACGTAACTGGTTTAACAGGGCGCAATATATGCACATATGGTGACTGTGAGGCAGACTTTCTAAGCACATCTACGGATATTTTAAATGACACCAACGTGTATGTGAATTCATTTCAAAATGATATTGTTAACAGCGAACATAGTCTAAGAACTTCTTTGCCAGAATATCAAGGTACAGTTTCGGAACAGTGTTACAGTGTCAACGAGTACTGTGAAATTCCTAATAATGATAGTTGCAATGTATTGAACGCTTCTAAATGCGAGTATGTGTTTTCTGACGTTGTTACATTTAATGTTGATTTGGGTGATTGTAGGGATGAGACCCGAGATTTAATGCAATTAAGTATTTATTCTTATACAGATAATTATATATCCAACAATTACACACAGATAGTTGAAGAGATTTCACCCAAATTAACATATGATTCTGATTTAACATTAGGTGATACTAGTTGTTTAGGACAGACTAATTTGGTAATGCAACTAACGTACGTTTTGTCCCGCCACATCCAATCGTGATGAGGACGGGTCAAATATGACTTTTTATACTAAAGAAATTTGTGATGTTAGTATTGGGGTACTATGTAATCCTATTGTACTCCACAATAAGGCAAATGATTTTAAAATTTTTAATTACTCTAGCGTCAACCTGGACAACAAACATGCTGAATTCATATCTAAAGGGTTTAATTTTGTTCCTTGCAGGAGAGCTAACATTGTTGATGTACTTATCGACCTTAGAATGTTCACACGGAAATTAAATCTAGCTCTATTTTTTGGTAACGATAAGAGTGATGAGGGTGGTTCTAGTGAAACCAGTTTACACAAACACAGTACATTTAACCCGCCTTACAATAAAATTACTGACATTTTTCAGAATATATGTGAGCAAGATATCAGGCATGTTTTTGATAACAGAGAGCCCACATTTTTGAACAACATGAACAAGGACGAACATGAAATTTTTGACCAACTAAAGAATATCCAGAGTATACGTATTATGAAACCTGATAAAGGTAGCGGTGTTGTCATTGTGGACAAGGTTGATTATGTCAGTGTGATGCTCGGTATGCTCATGGATGACAATTATACGGAGGTTAGCAGGAACGAAATTAACATAGCCTACAAAAAGGTTGATTTGATGTTAGACGACATGCTTTTTCAAGGGGAAATTAATGAGAATGAATACAACTTTATGTCTAATAGTGCACCAGTTGTTAGTGGGATTTTTGGTATCCCCAAGATCCACAAAGGCCTTAACAATGTTAGGTTCCGGCCAATTGTGGATGGGAAGAGAAGCAAAACCTCGTTTATTAGTCAGTTTTTAGACAACAAGTTAAAACATGGTCTACAGTGTCTTCCCCAGATCATAAAGGATTCCTGGCAATTTTTAGATAAAATTAAAAAACTTAAAATACAAGACACAGTGTGTTTTGTTACTATTGATGTCGCCAATCTTTTTACATGCATTCCACATGATATAGGGCTAGAGTGGCTGGAGGAACAACTATTTGCGATAGGTTTATACAACCAGGAATACATAAATACATACATCAGACTAATGGAATTGGTATTACAAAATAATTTTTTATTTTTTGAGGAACATCTTTTTCGACAGTCTATTGGTGTTGCTATGGGGGCGGCTTGCGCCCCCATTTACACCAATTATGTTATGGCGTATTGGGAGTCCAAGTATGTGTTCCATAGTGAATTTTGTTCATACATCAAGTTTTATACTAGATATTTGGACGATATATTTATTATTTGGCATGGAGAGAACTGCATTTTAGAAGCCTTTATTGCATATTTAAATCAAACAATCTGGTTTTTGAAGTTTACACATGAGGTTAAGAATGATTGCATTTCCTGTTTGGATATCAAGCTAACTTTTGATACAGCACGGCAATGTTTGGTGTCTAATATATACAGGAAGCCCACCTTCTCGAATTCTTACCTACATTTTGATAGCTGGCATCCTGACCATCAAAAGAAAGCCATCATTAAGGGGCAAATGGTTAGAGCAGCCCGTATGGTTAGCGAGGAGGAGGACTTCCAGGTGGAACTAAACTTTATGACCCAATTATTTTTGAACAGGGGATATCCTAAATATTTATGTGATGAGATCAGAAACGAGGTTCAATCTAAAAGGGATGGAGGTTTTTATGTACCCATCCTGAAAAATAAGAATGATCTCTTTACTGGTACATGTGAACTTGGGACCAATAATATAAAATTCAAAGAATACTTTCTGTACATTTTGACTTATAATGCTGACGCTGAGTACATCACGAAGTTGATTGAGAAGAATTGGGCAGCCTTTTCTAAACTTAATGAATTTTCAGAACTAGCCAAGTGTAAACTTAAGTTTATTTTCAGGAGGGATAAGACTATGAAGGATATTTTTGAAAATTGTGCTAGGTCAGACACTAATCCTTTCAAAAATTTGGGTAATTATAAATGTGGGAGATGCCTGACATGTAAGCACATTTTAACAACAGGGAAGGACTGTATGATTAATTATAAACACATTGAGTTTAAGGGGCACTTTGATTGTTACTCTAAAAATGTCATTTATGTTGCCAAATGCCAGTTGTGTATGGCATTTTATGTAGGAAAAACGTGCAGACGGTTTAGGGAGAGAATTAATGAACACTTGTTTGATATAAGACACCAGAAGGTCACTAATGCATTAGCTAGGCATGTTATGGCCCACAACAACCATTTTTTCAAGTTTTTTGTTATTCAGCAACTGGTCAAGGACAAACAGGGTAGAATTATTGATTGCCATCTTGATGTTTGTGAATTGAAATGGCAACTTAGATTATATGCTTATCACTACCCCGGGTTGAATGAATTCATATCTTTAAAGCCCTTATTAAAGCTTAGACAATTGACAGGTTGACGCTAATTTTTAAGTGAATAGATATTTATAAGTTATTATTAGTAACATCATATATATATTTTTTTTCTGGTTTTTAAATGCATACATTTTGTCATATACACAATTTCAGTAGACCAGTAATTTTTTATTGGTTTATATTAGATATATATTCATTATTTTCGTTTTTATTTTTATTTTCATTATTTTCATTATTTTTTGTCAAAATGTAGATTATTTAATTCTGTGTATATGTGTTTATGGGTTTTTTTTCCTATTGATTGGGAAATTGATTAATTGTCTCAATTTTAATTAATTATGTGGGTGTGTACATATATTCCATCACACTCTGATGAAGTCATTTGGACGAAACCTAGGTCAGTTGTGGTGGAGTTTCTGTGGATCTTTGTTGCAATAAAGTACCATTGGAGAGCCTAAGCCTTTGTGGATTTTTACAGATAGACGTTGTCCTGTTCGATTCTCAGATAGAGAGTCTTCTGTGTGGAGACATGTGTAAATGGGCATACCTTCATTGAAGGTTGTGCATCAGGGCTGGCAACTTGGCACATAAAAATCTACTGTCAATCATTAGCGGACCGTAGCGGACCGGAGTCCCGTTGTGGTGACCCCTAACCGGGAAAAGCCGAAAGACACAACAAGTTATCGAAAGATCCAGCCAAACTATTTGTTAAGTTCAAAGTTTTTATTAAGAAACTGAATCTAGCTTGGCATTTTCAGGACACCACATACAGTCTGTCCACCACCTTGGGATTGAATACAATAAGGATGAAGATTATATTTATTCCTTCTATGAATGGTTTGATCTATAGTTTTGAAAAGGCAATGATACACTGAACGCACATTGACTTCTGTTTCTAAAGTCTGTCAACCTCACTGTCTTTGGATGATTACTAGTATCTTATGCACTGTTTTAATGTTGTAACATTAAAGGTCATCAGCAAATCTGGCCACAGCTATGTCTAGCATTCTCACTTGACCAACAAAATGAAAGTGTGCATGAATAAAAGATAAAGCATATGGACATTTTTGCCTGTTCATTACCTACAGACTCTTGTTCAGTGATTTTTCGTCCTTTTCATTGTAAATCATTCTAGGACTGAAATTATACATTTAGCCAATACGATCTGTCAGTTATTCATATTATACTTTTCCTTTTTTCCTGTTTTCCCCTTTTCTCTGTTTGTCTTTTTCTGTCCACATCTGTGTACCTCTCTGCCATTTATTCTTATATATTTATAAGCAGGTGTCTAACATTGCTGAACATTCTTTTTGTCAGGCCTGTACGTATACAAACACATACCTACGTACGCACACACGTACGCACATGCATGAACACAAGCACAAGTGCATGTACTTACACGTACGCATGAGACCAGACGTATGCTCTCACACATACATGTATACACACACGCACACACACACACACGCGTGCACACACATGCACACGCACACACTCATGCTTTCTGCCTTACAGTTAGGCTCAATCTTCTCATTTCTCCTCCACTCATCAAGCTCCTTTTTCCTGTCTCCACATTGCTCTTTTCTTCTTCCCTTAGTGTCTCTCTCCTACTTACTATGGATTTAAAAATGTAAACCTTCCCTCACACATCTCCTCTCTAGCCACTCTCCACTCTTTAAGAAACAACTTCTATTACATCTGAACAAATTCTGGCTCTGCTCTTGTACCAATCCTGACTAACCTACTTTCATCTTTCTCCTATCATAATTCTTTATTCACCACTATAATATTCTCTCTGACTACAAATGACTTAATGACTCTATAGTTACTACTGTTCTCGTATATGTAAAAAAAAAAAAAAAAAAAAAAAAATAATAATAATTTTTTATCTTTTACAATTATGTATTACATATTGAACTATGTAATACTTCCATTCTTCCATATTTTGTACTGAAAGTAGTTAATGCCTTACTTATTACTTAGTTGGTTTTTATTTGTTTTCTTTTTAGATTTGTATTACCTGTACTAAAATCTCTGTATTTTTGCTCATTGCCTTTGTCATAAGTGTTTATTGTTTATGTTTATTTTTATTATCTTGCTTTAATCTTTGGAGCTTTTCTCCCTGGGCCTCCACTGAAAATGGACATTGATCCAGCTGGACTAGCCCAGTCAACAAATGTAAAATAAAAAATAAAATAAATAAATAAACCTGTTGTTTGCTGCACTTTATCTGCCTTACTTTTCTGTCTCCTACCAGGTTGCTTCTGCTTTTGTTTCATATTATCCCTGGCTGCAACACTCAGAGGAGATTGTCGATCACTACAAACTGCTGAAACCATAGATCTGCAAATACCAAGTAAGGAAGTGGAACGTACCATGGAGATGTCAGAAATGTTCCAAGGCGTCGTCAATGAGACATTCCGTGAGTTTGTACGCAACTCTATTGTTTAGTATCCTTTGAAATATCTAACTGAATATATTGTTAAGTGTGTAGGACTGTTAAAGTATTTGCAGTACACGCAAACTATTTAAGCTATAAGCTATAAAAAATATAGGTGACACATAAACATTAGTGAAGGTCTCTACTCGTCTTCAAAGAAAATGTGTAAGCCTTGACAGAGCAGGCTGACCCCTCCTTCAACACACTCACACACACACATATACACAGACATGCACATGCACAAACACACACACACACACACATGCACACACACACACACACACACACACACACACACACACACACACACACACACACACACACACACACACGCGCGTGCACACACATGCGCGCACACGCGTGCACACACACACGCACACACACACACAGTTAGTAAAATTTGAGAGAGTGACAGAAGTAGGAAACTTAATCACCCTGTTAATCCATAAAAACAAGTATACTGTGTAGTATAAATACACAAGCATCCCCACTGAAAAATGCATTTAGTGCTTGTGAATTATGTGGCATTGACAGCATTCAAAACTGATGCCTTCTTCTCATCTAGATAGACAGCAGGGTTCAAAAAGAGTGTAGACATCAGCTTTCTGTGATGAATTTCATGTTAGTACAATACAAAATTATAACACTGGAACAGAGACTTCATTTTAGTCCCAAAGGGAAGTCTGGTTTGATACAGGAAGTTCAGACATCCCTACATTTTGATGTCCTTCACGCAAGCAATATGAGTACAGTGCACAAAACAGTTTTCACTTAGTTTTTGAGGTACTACTACACAGTTTAGGACCTTTTGTTGAACTAATGTATATTTAATACAATGTTGACAAGTTGACATTGTTAGCAAGTTTTGGGGCTGCAGCACTATTTGCAAAAATGCAGATTTATTTTTTCTGCTGCAGTACAGTTTTATTCTTCCTTAGGACTTCAGCTGCTATTCAGGAAAAAAAAAAAATTTAAGGAGTAGATCACTAGCCAAGAAGGAAAAGAAAATCACTGACCAGAGGAAAAAAGTAACGTGCTTAAGAACATGCAGTATGTAAATATGAATTATATGAGCTGGAGCTCCATGTTTACAACTCATTACCTCAATCTGCGCATTCTCTCTCCTCATAAGTGGTACAAAGTAACTTAAGTAAATACTATTTCATACACATGGTGGGGGGTACCTAAGATGCACTGTTAGTAGCAGTGGTTTATATGTCAGTTTTCTAAACTGTTTGTTATAGAGAAGGATGCAAGCTGAGCAGGGAAGACCAGACTTCTCTTTCCCCAGCAAAAAATCCTGTGGGATTTCCAGGTGTTCCCAGGTAAGAAAAGAGGTATAATCACCCCAACTTGTCCTGTGGCTGCTGGAGGTCTACTCCCAGTGGAACATACCTGGAATATTTCACTTGCAAGATGCTCAGGAACATCTTCATAAGATGCACAGTTCATCTCTGCTGACTCCTGTAAACACAGAAGATTAGTGATTGTACTCTGTGATCATCCTGTATGTTTGCACTCCTAACTCTGCCATGGAAAGACAACTCAGCTATCATGCAAAGGAACCTTGTTTCTGCTGCTGGTATCCATGATTGCATCCTCTCAGTCACAATCCAAAGCTCAAGACAATAGGTAAGAATTGGGGACATAAACTACCTTATAGACTACCTTATAGACTGAGAGCGCAGTCATGTGACTTAGGTCTCACCTTATCAGCATACTCCAGTAAGACACCTGTACTACCACTGCTGGTTAGTCTCCCAGTGCCTTCTACCATTACACTTGAAGAAGAGCTGAAGATACTTAACTCTTTCATCTGAGTTAGTTGCTCCTGTGTTTTCTGGAAGAGAACCATAACCTCTGGTTTGGAGATACTGATTTTTGTTTTTATTTCACCACTTCATACTTAGCAGCAAACTACTCCAGTACATTTTGAAGATCCCAGTCCCTTCAGAAAAAGAAGACATGATCTAAAAATAGTGAAGATTCCACCATCATGTCCATGAACTGGGTATTCTTCAGATCTTTGTCACACCTTGATATATACTGCCCATTACAATTACAATCAAGAGGGGAGACAAGACGCACCCTTGACAGAGCCCTGTGCTCACACTGAATGCATTGGACTCCTCATTAAGAATGTGGATACAACTCTTACTCTTGAAATATGGGACCAAAGGCATACCCATCGGCCCTGGGGCATTATACAATTGTAACATTTCCCATCAATTATTCATTGGTGCACAGTCATATGCTTTCTCCAAGTTCGCAAAACACATGTAGACAGTACTGGCAAACTCACATGATCTATACAATATTTGTGCAGGACAAAGAATTGATCTAGTGTTCTATAGCCAAGAAGACTCCATATTGCTTCTCCTAAACCAGAAACTCACCTATTGGATATTCTCCTTTCATGCACCCTGGCATATGCTTTTCAGGAAGACTGAACTGTACAATTTCTCTGTTATCCGAATATACTCTCCTGTCTCCCTTTTTGAAAATGGGGCTCACTTACCCTGCCTGCCAAACCAGATGTATTGCCCTAAGCCTTCCACACAATATAGAAGAGGCATGTTAGCCATGAAATCGCAATGATGTCCAGTGTCTTAGGCATTTCTGGCTGTTATCTCATCCCCTCCTACAGCCTTTCTGCAGCAAAACAACTTAGTTTTTGCAGTAACCTCCTCTGCAGAAATGAAACCATTTCCACAATCTGCTTCTGATACCACCACCTCAGTGGTGGGTACTTTCAGCAAATTTAGGAGTTCCTCAGTGTGTTCTTTCATAGGTTCATAGGTTAGTACTAGGCTAAGTATCCTTGTGGGCCATTTTAAGCCTAGCCAGTTACCCCATGTGAGAGTCAAACCCTGTGTTTTGTGTTTGTAAGGTAAACACCTTTACCATTATGCCAACCTTCCCCCTATGCCTCTAGGTGAAGTCAGAGTTCTTTCAGCCTTGCTGAAAAAGTCTGGGCAATATGGTTTCCTGAATCTCTTTGATGTTGTTTGCAATTCATTTTCTGTGGCCTTACCAAATATCTCCTATACCCAGACCTTTGCTTAAGTTACTGCCACACCTGCTGCCTTCATTGCTTGTTAACATCTATCAGTCAGATCTAGAAATCCCTGTGCTGGCCTTACACCTAAGGCCTCCATCTTTAAGTGTAAGGTTTCCCTCAAGTCCACAAACACTTGTGTCAGTGGTATAATGTAGAATAATTGAACACTCAAAGATACTCGAGCAGATAAAAGAAAGGATTAAACAAGAGTAAGAGAAGAACAATTGTAAAAAGTCTACATATAATGCTCAAGCAGACATGAATAAGTAATTTAGTTATAAACTGCACTATATGGTCAAACGTGTCATTATTTATACTTGCACATTCATTTGATTGCTTGTGCTGAGTTTATATCTGCTAGTGTATGGAAAAAATATGAATACGCTGTCAGCCAAGAGCTAAGTCTTTGTCATGGACAGAATATGACATATGGTACACTTGGTAGCCCTATGGGGGAGACCTATTACAAAATAAATTTTAAAGAAATAAAAATAGAAAAGAAGGAGAGTTACAACAAAACCAGTGGACATAGCGTCAAATTCTAAAGGACATATTATTATTATACAGTACATGTAATATAGTGCAAAGCCTCAAGGGAATGGCATTTGCATCCTTATAAAATAATCCAGAATGTTTCAGCTGTTAATGCAATTACATGGTACCAAGGAGCATCTCAATACAATCAGCAAAGGTCAACATAATAGATTAATACTCCTTATCTTCCTTAAAATTATTAGTCACCAAACATTAGCTGAGGATCCTTCATGAAGATAAATAGTCTACGCTTACAAAACAGATAGACACTAGTAGTCTCTTAGGGAAAAGCCTATAAAATAAATTTCTTGACTGTTGCAGATTGTACTAACCATTTGTTATCAGCATACATTTATATCAGTATGAACAAGTCCCCCCCCAAGTAATTAACAAAAGGCAGAAATTGTCTAGGTTTGGCACTGGGTAAACAGAGCCTTGCAGCATACCCCTCAACTGTTCAGAATTTTGCAGAATGCTCAGATTTTTGCCTTATATTTTGGGTCTCTTCCTCATAAACAGATCACATTACTTTGCTGGGGATGGTCTGTACCTGTCCCTTCTGGGCTTTTGGTTATTGGCTAAAACTTTATCCACCCCCTTAGACCCTTTTTTAGACAATGTCAAAATGACAAAACTACTAACCTAACACAGAAAAAAAAACCCTCAAAGCAACCTGTAGGTGTTACTGCTCAATGCTAGGTGCCTAAACAAGAAACTCCACACCATACAAACTCTCTGCACTCTGGAGAATGTAGACATCTGTGCTGATACCAAGACTTAGTTTAAAGCCACAAAAACTAGTCCAGCAGTGCAAGGCTACAGTGACTTCCCCACATTTAGACCAACAGCAGAACAGACAAGGGCTAAACGTAGTGGTGTCTCAATCTACACTAGCAACAAATACAACTCCAGGTTGTTTAAACAGGTTGATGCTTCAGAGTTCATCCATGTCCAAATCTCTATAGATAAGGTTCCTTACCATGTCCTGGCCAGCTACAGATCACCTTGTTGACCCACATAGTTCACACCTCTCACTTAGACCTACTAGAGGTGCTCACTATCCAACCAAATACTCTATTCATGAGAGTGTTTAACAGACTGGGAAATATACAATGCCTCTAACTCACTGGCACCATGGTTCCTGGACTTTATCAACACAAAGACTCTGGACCAGATAGTGTGAACTCCAACCAGAGGATCAAACATATTGGACCTCGTACTCACCAGCGTGGTAGAGTGTTGCACCCTCCATGTCACACCTCATTGGTGAGGTCTGACCACAAAACTATCTCCCTCAAATTAAAAATCAACCCAGAAAACCAAGCTAAACTATTCTAAATCAGACCTCATCCCAGTAAGCAACAGCTTGTCAAAATTCATGGCTTCCTCAAACCCTGAGAACACAGCTACCTATACAGAATTATTTAAAGAAACCCTGTACAAGCACATAAATGGCTGCAATGAGGCTGCTGTACCTACCAGGAGCAAGACAAAATCTAACACCAAAAACAAACTCCACTGATGGAATCCTTACTTTAACAGGGTATATAATAAAAGAAAAACAAAATTAGGGCTAAAACCAGAAAGAACAACTGTCTTAGAGATGAGCTCTGATTCAATAAAGAAGAAACTAAGAGATCTAATAAAGTCCAGAAAGGCCAGTCACAAGGTTTGGATAGCCTTCCAGGCTAAGGACAATCACGAGACCTTCTTCAGCTATGTCAGGAACCTTAAAGGTAACACTCAGCAGTGTGTAAAACTGGTGGTAAATGACACAACCTTCACTGACCAGGGTGACATAGGTAATCTACTGGCTGATAAATTTACCTCTAACTTTACCCCCAAATCCCCCATTACCCCTGTGAAATTCCTTCTAACATATGTCCCCCAGCTATCAATAGGGAGCAGTTCCTGGTGGTTCTCACTAAGGCCAAAAACACTGCTTCAATGGGCCTCAGCAATATCCCTGGTCACTTCCTAAATAGCCTAAAACATGACCTAACAGAACTACTTGAGGCACTCCAGCTACAGCCTCAAAACAGATTTTATTCCAGTTGACTGGAGGACCACAATGATTATCCCTCTTTCATCACCCAACCGTGGGAACTACAGGCCCATCAATAGGACAAGTCTAATATGCAAAGCCATTCAACAAACTATTATGGAAATGATCAACAAGGACATTGGCAGCCTACAGACACTAGATCTATCCCAGTCTGGATTTCTTAAGGGAAGGTTTTGCCTATCCAACATGGTAGACTTCTTCAAGAGGGTCACCAAGGAAATAGATGAAGGGAAAACAGGGCATACCAGCTACCTTGACCCGGACAAGGCATTTGATATAATTCCTCACTCAGGTATTGTTGACAAACTCTCAGAACAATGCATCG